>NC_064864.1:53950536-54250536 GCF_024139225.1 Suncus etruscus | reverse complement strand
CTCCCTGCATTGCCCTTTGATTGTGAAGTGAAACGAGAGGACGCTCCACATGCTGACTTCAATGTAGGATATGCAGATTCCAGGATCTTTAATACAGAAACATGATACCAACAACAGAGACTGTGTGAAAAATAAAAGTGTGTTGGCACTACAGACAATGTCTTGGAGTGGACGATCTAGCTTGCCTGGAGCCTAGAGTTGTTCTTGTGCCAGGAAACTTCAGGGGTCTGGTCTCTTTGTATCTAGGCCAAGGTTATTTCTTTCCATGTCCCCCATATTTTGGTGGGCCTATGCAAACAACAATTGCCACTCTAACACCATTTTTACTGTGCTCCTTTGACTCTAATCCTTAAAAAGAACCCACTTAAAATTTGAGGTTAACTTAAGCTAATATGCCTGTATATGGAATGTAAAAAAATACTATGCCTGTAATGTTTAAGGAGTTATGTAAGTTTTATGGCTTTAGATTGCCTTCTGTGCTGTTAAGAAATATTATAATGTGTTACAATCTGGGGACTTGAGGGACAAAGTAATTACATGGATTCTGACTTATTTATCTTAATGTTCTTTGGCTGAAATTTCAAAGTTAAGATATCAGCAAGGGGACTTCTGAGACTTATGTTATGGATGATTGTCCTTCCACTGTAACTTTACCTTGTCCTCTTTCTTTGCATCCTTGTTCTCATAATTAAAAAAAAAAATATATATATATATATATATATATATATATATATATATATACTACTTACACTATTGTTGATGTCTTTATTTTGGGATTACTCATAGTTCCTACTGTTTCTGCACTTGGAGATTGTTTTTGGTGGTGCTCAAAGAACCATATGGGGTCACAGATTAAATTCTGGTCAACTATGTGCCAAGAAAGAACCTTTTAAAAACTACTTTAAAATATTTTAATATAATTTTTATTTTGATCATAGTGGCTTACATATTGTTGACAATAATATTTTAGGTACATATTTACATAAAATCAGGGGGGATTTCCATCACCAATTTGTCCTCCCTACACCTCTGTTTTTGTCCTACCTCCCATGTGCTCTTCCCTCACCCCCAGGGCTGCCAGAATATGTGATCCTCTCTGTATCAAGCCTACTACTTAGTAGTCTTGCACCTGATGCAAGGTCCTGATGCCTCCCTTATTTCCCCCTCTAACTGGGGGACAGGACTAGCTAGTTCAAGTTACGTGGTTTTGTTTGAAGAAGAAAAAAGTAATAAACTGGGGTAAAAGTCTAACATGCAGAAAATAAGCAGAATTCTTCTAGAGACTCTCATCATCGGTTTGAGAGATGGAGAAAAAGGTGAAACAGTCCACCAGTACAAAAAGAAGTGTCAAATATCCAGTGAGGACTCCAACAATAATGCTAAGCACCACCACCACCACCACCACCACCACCACCACCACCACCACCACCACCACAACAACAACAACAACAACAACAATAACAACAACAACAACAACAAAACTGCCACGGTCTTGAGATAAGAAACATGGCAGAGCACATAAAGAAAGAAAAGAAAAGAAAAACAATAAGTGTAGATGGGGGCAACAGCTTCAATAACCACACCAAAACAAAGAAATCGACCAAAAATAGATAGGTAAATAAAAAAAATAATAATAATAAATGAAGATAAAAAATAATATATAAAAAGATAAACAATGTTTTGTGTTTTTTTTTCCCTCCTGCTCTGGCACAGTAAATATTGGGGTCATTCAAAAAGGAATTCACTTGGCCTAAGAGATATGGGGTTTCTCCACCCTTGGAGTATATTGTCATGGGATCAACTATAGACTCTGTTCAGGATCCATTACTCTCCCGGTGGTGCTTTTGTGTTGTTTGGAAGACTTCTGTTCCGTCCTAGGTGATACAATCAGACCTCTGTATCTATAGATCTCAGTATCTGCACAGTTCCAGGGGTGGGACTTATGATGAAGTCAGTCTTTGTGGTTCTAGAAGTTACGTTCCCTCAGTGTCATTTTAATCCATCTTCTGTGGTTGGTGGTCTTGGTCTTTGCACTAAACCTAGGATGGCACCTAGGATAGCGTCTTTCTTTGTGTTTCCAGAAGCCCCATTCCGTTACAACTGTCTCTGCTGGACCTTTGGAACTGGGGATCATGGTTGTTGTGCAGGTCATAGTTCAAACCCTAGACTAGGGCTTTTTTATTGGTCCCAAGATATATACAGTCTGGTCATGGTTCTAGCAGCCAGTCATCTTTAACTTCCGATCTTGGCTTTTGGACCTACCAATGGATGACAAGTCTTCTGATTTTGTCTTATCGTTAGTTGGTAAGGTAGGATAACCTGCTCTTAGGTCAAGTCGTTTCCATTTTCCTCGATGTCAGGATATCGTATTAGAGCTGGCACTTGTTGGTGTTCTAGCGGTATTAAGGCTGTCCCAGATGGGATTTGTTTCCTGCAGCTGTTGTGAAGAACTGTGCTGTTTCTATGTCTGGGATCCAGGGTTCAAGGCTGGACGGATGGTGTCTAATTACCTGAGATCTAAGTTGATTCCACATGACATAATTTCAAGGTAGGAGATATCCCTGTATTGTAAACAATTATGAGTTCCTATCTCTAGTAGATAAGAGCTCTTTTTATATGTAAGATTTCCCCCTTTATTTTAGTGTGCCTTTGCAGGAAGAAATGGTGCTTACATCATATTGTCGGTGCATTTGGAGGTGGACAGAGCGGAAAACAGAAACAGGTCACATACCCAAAAAAGATACAAAAAAATTAGGATTAAAAATGTATGTGCTCACATATGTATATGTTGAACAGACAATTATTTTAAAAATGAATGAATTAACAAAGTACTTATAGGACCAAAGTGATGCAAAAGACTATCTTACATTTGGGGAAAAGCAGATAGAGAGGAAGTGTAATACAGGTCTTATGTTTATGTTGAAGTACAGGTTTTCCCATTATCTTTTGGGTTTTTCTTGTGGTGTGTGGGTTCCCAGGCACCTTTCCATCACACCCCCTGACCTTCAGATTGGCAAAAGATTTGTGGCAGGGAGATCTTGGAAGAGTTCTTGCATTGAGGATACTTTTGGAGCTAAGTCCAGTTTCAAGTAACAGTCCACATTAGGGGGAGTTGGTAGGGAGGGCTGTGCAGCATGAGTCTGCAGGGGAGTTGGCTGCCTTTTCTTGCAGGTGACAAGGTGTGGGTTTGACTGGGTGTCCCTTCTCTTGGGTGCTGGGTACTGGTTCGTTGGGGTAGGAGGTCAATCTTGATGCCTAATAGATTAAGGACTGAGGGTGAAGAATTTTAATACGGTGGGAGGTCTGGATGGGATTGAGGGGTGAAGGAATAGTTGGATTTCCAAAGGGGGGGAAAGGGGAAGGTATATGGTAGGGGTAGGAAGGGAGAAAAGAGAAAATACATTAGAAAGAAAGGGAGAAGAGAAAAGGAAAAAAGTAAAGAGAAGAATAGAAAAGAAAAAAATAAAAAAAGAAAGTAGTGAGAAGAGAGGAGATACTAGCAAGGGAATGCTAGTTTGCTTGAGTGTGTTCGATGAGTAGAGCCTGTAGTTAATGTCTGTATGTCGCAATTACTGCTTCTGTGGTCTGATTGGTCATGTGCTTCAATTCCTAAAAGAAGGTGCAACCTTGCGATAAAGTGTATATTAAAGAGTTTTCTCGGGACCATCTTGTAATACCAGCTAGATATGGTATCTCGTGTGGTATCCCAAGCTGCCGTCTTAGTTTGTCCGCCCTTTGTATCCAAGAACGCCAGGTCCACTCTCCACCGGGCTTGGGGTCCCGGAGGGACTTACTGGTCTGGCTACTTTAAAATATTTAACTGTTGCTTATGATAACTACATTCTCTTCCAGGAAAAAATAAAGCATTGCATTTACAGAAAATGTAAACAATCACCTGTTAGCAATCATATTATGAGATAAAAGAAAATAGAAGGGTTGTTTAAAATGACTTAGTTATTTTATAGGTAACTCATAGTCAAATCTTGATGACTTGTTTTTACCAGGTCTTGTCTATAGAGATTTTCTATAGGCCCACCGAGGAAGGGTTTAATTTATGATGGAAAAAGAAAGTAGTAAATTCTGTGAGTAGAGAAGTTAAAGATTAAGGAACTTATATTTAGCAGAGGTAGTTTTCTAGGCTGTAGGTTATCAGGTTTGTTTTGGAGAAGGAGACAAATATCAATGGTTGGAGTAAGTAGAAGATCAATTACTAAATTCATTAAATTGAGTATAGTAGGATGTGACCAGGGGAACTTTAATCCTTAAAGGAGGCTATTGGAGGTCACAGACCCTCAGAGATTCTGGAAAAATCTGATAAAGATGTAGAATGTGGTTGTCCTAGCAAGACAAATAACCTGAAAGAAATACTTTCAGTATTGCTGAATAGCTTAAATAGCTTAAAGGAAATGGAGAGAGTTCTGGTCTCATCCTATAGAGGACACTGTACTTCTCAGATGCTGCAACTAAGGATTTGGAGGAAAATCTTTAGGCTTTTAGATATTTTAAAAATGAAAGTGTTCAAGATAAAAATATAGGCTCATTTGTTTAAAAATGACAGAAAGCAACATTGGTTTAAGCAAATAATAACGTATTTACTTGTGAAATCGAAGTTTAGAACATCTATATTTAAGATTTAAGTGATACCTCAGACATCTGTACTTTCTGTCAAGCATTCTGTTCCATAATAAAGATGACTTATTTCTTAATGTTCTGAGTACAAGTTTTATATCCAACTAATTTCAACACACCAAAAGACGTGGTCACTTTCTCAGTAGTTTAGTAGTAATATCCAAAACATTCTCATCAAGCCAAGTTATCTTAAATAGAATTACATGTCTGCCCATTAAACAATCACATGCAATGTCTCAGTGGATAATTCCTAAATTGCATGTGATTCCTAGAACTGCAAAAATAATAATCTTCTGGGACTGGAGTAGTAGCATAGTGATAGGGCATTTGCCTTATACATGGCTGATCCAGGATAAACCCAGGTTCGATCCCTGGCATCTCATATAGTTCCCCGACCCTGCCAGAAGTGACTTCTGAGCACAGAGTCAGGAGTAACTCTTGAGTGCAGCCAGGTGTGGCCCAAAAAACAAAACAAACAAAAAAAAAACAAAAAGAAAGAAAGAAAGAAAGAAAGAAAGAAAGAAAGAAAGAAAGAAAGAAAGAAAGAAAGAAAGAAGAAAGAAAGAAAGAAAGAAAGAAAGAAAGAAAGAAAGAAAGAAAGAAAGAAAGAAAGAAAGAAAGAAAGAAAGAAAGAAAGAAAGAAAGAAAGAAAGAAAGAAAGAAAGAAAGAAAGAAAGAAAGAAAGAAAGAAAGAAAGAAAGAAAGAAAGAAAGAAAGAAAGAAAGAAAGAAAGAAAGAAAGAAAGAAAGAAAGAAAGAAAGAAAGAAAGAAAGAAAGAAAGAAAGAAAGAAAGAAAGAAAGAAAGAAAGAAAGAAAGAAAGAAAGAAAGAAAGAAAGAAAGAAAGAAAGAAAGAAAGAAAGAAAGAAAGAAAGAAAGAAAGAAAGAAAGAAAGAAAGAAAGGATAAACTTCTCTATCCCAGCAACTTCAGCTGAGAATTGCAGGTTGGTCATGAATGCTCATCCCACCAGAACAACTTCTCAATCTATGCTGGAGTATTTACAGTACTGCTAGAAATTTAGACAGTGAGATTTTTACTTTCCTCCCTTCTAGAACTTTGTAGCAAAACCATCTGCAGAGCCCTCCACATTTATCTCATTTTATTTACCTATTTGGGGGAAATACATCTTTCTTTATATTTATGTTTAGTTCTGATGTTTTTCCAAACTGTCTAGTATTTTCTTAGGTTTCTTACACCACTGAGTGCTTTCTGTATATTTTCCCATTTTTTCTAGTCTCTTCATTTCTGGATCATCAATATTTGCTTGCTGTGTGTGTGTGTGTGTGTGTGTGTGTGTGTGTGTGTGTGTTTCTATGGAAGTGACCTGGTGCTGAAGTGAAAGTACTGCAAGAAGGGTGATTGCCTTGCATGTGGCGAACATGGGTTTGATCTCTGGCACACCATAATGTCCCTTGTGTACACCATAAGTGATCCCTTAGTACAAAGTCAGGAGTAAGCCCTGAGCACCTCTGGATATGGCCCCCAAACCAAACAAAAGTTAATGAAGATGATCATCAGAATCTTACTGGTGTTGAGTTAAGAACTCAAGAGAGTTTTCAGTAAGCACAGGTAAAGCAAGAATATTATGATTTTTTCCTTTATCATGGAACTAAGAAGAAAGAGGAAATAAGTGAAGACAAGATAAAAGAAAATGGAAGAATTGCTAAAAATGTCTTAATTTTTTGATAGGTGCCCTTGAGTCTGGAAAGCTTATTGACTCAGAATAATCTGCCATTCTGCTAGCTTAGATCTGAGAAAAAAAGAACACTTAATATACACCCTGAAGCTCACCATATGTGTAAGACTGCTTATAAACTCTTAACAGGCACAGAAATTTCATTGCACAATTCCATCTCAAATAGGCCATTAAAGGTGATGCAGTTCTGTGTCTGGATTGAGAAGGCAATTTCTTTGTAGTGGTAGTGTGTAATCTATACACATTATTCTCTTACTTGGGGTCAATTTTACATTGCTTTGAATTAGCATAATTATTCAATGTGATTAACTCCATAATGCTTATCTAAACTTCTTTTCCAAATATTCTTATAAAAAGTTATTAGGTTTGAGGTGAATGGAAGTACACTATTAGTAGCCCTTTAAAAGAAATAACTCGGGGCAGAGAAATAGCACAGCGGTAGCATATTTGCCTTGCAGCCACTGCCCCAGGACCAATGTTGGTTCGAATCCCCATATAGTTTCCTGTGCCTGCCAGGAGTGATTTCTAAGCAGAGAGCTAGGAGTAACCCCTGTGTGTCGCCGGGTGTGGCCCAAAAACAAAAACAAAACAAAACAAAACAAAAAAAACTTCTCCTGTCAAATGAAGAACAGGTTTAAAAGGAATAACTTACATTTAGAAGAAATGTAGATTGCATTTTAAAAAAGATTTCAAATTGAATTTATTTGAACCAAGAAGCTGAAGAGAAGTTGGTAAGAGGAGACTAGACTACATGTTTAGAACTATTTTGTAGGATAAAATTGTATGTCAACATGATAATAACTTAAGAAAGGGGATATTTAACCATTGTAAAAATATAAATATCTGGTATTTTCTTCATTATTCCTTTTCCTTTATCCATGTTTTACAAAATAGTTAATAACTTTGAGAATATATCTCATCAATTCAAATATGTCCAGATTCATTATTGGGATAAGATTGAGAAAATTCTTAGAAAATATTAGTCATTCTTTGTTATTTTCCTGTCCACTATACTCCATCTTTCTTCAATAATTAAACACCTTCCTCAACTAATTTAGAGTAATGGCATCAGATAAGTTGTCATAAAAATATTAAATAGGTTACTAATCATGTCCTAGTCTGATTATTGTGTTGTTGAGAATTGTGCTGGAATTACATTAAAAAAATGGCCAGGACTAAATAAATGAGTTTACAGACATGAGAAAGAAGAGACTCACAGTGCTTTAAGTTTTTAAAACTTGCTGCTTAAAAATATATGTATATATACACAAAAAATTATATCCTCAATATGGAAGCTAGTTTATTATGACTGACAGGGGACAACTAGAATTATAGCCATATATATAGCTATTTTTGTTCGTTTGTTTTTAATTTTAAATTTTAATTTAAATGCATCACATAATTGACATAACTGATCATACTACACTTGTTTCAAGATCACAGAAAGAATATTATTAAAAAATAGAAAATAGAAAGAAAAACTAAAATAATAAGACGGAAGAGAAGAAAAAGAAAAGAAAAAGTTAAGTAGCAAGTATATTTGTTAAAATTATTGTATCTCCAATAAAGTCATTAATACATTAGCAGAAGGTTTAGTAAGCTCTTTTTTATTAAAGATAAGAGACAAAAACTACAATAAATATGGTGTGTGTGGCAGTTGTTGTTCACAAGGTACAGCAAAATATGGAGAAAATAGGATAACCTTTGGCCTAAAAATAGGGAGACTTTACCCATGAAGTATTCTGGCATAAGACCAACTCCAGGATCCAGACATGCTAGGTTGTCCAACCCCCAGTCATTTTCTGTGGTCCCAGTAAAAGCTTTTCATAATCACAGTTGTTGCTGTCAGGTTTTTGTAGTTAGAGATTCTGGTTTCTGTACAGATCCTACATCAAAGTCAGGGTGACATGGAGCATATTCTGTTTCATCTCACCATTAGGTATCAATGCAGACAACCCTGTCCTGAAAGCAGGTTTTTGCTGTTACTAAGTCGTCAGGGTCTCATAAGAATCCTTTTTGGAGTAAGTGGATACCAGGGCAACAGTAGGGCCTTCCCTGGTAGAAGTTCGATTCCTGGTGATGATGTAGAAAACCATGGTTGTTTCCATAAATGGTATTCAAGGTTCAGGAGTGAATGGTTAGTGTCCGATCTTCTGAAGCCTAAGCCAAGTCACTATGCTTCCCTCACTCTGTATACACATAGTCAACATATACTCATAATTTAATATAAGTAATAACAGTACACATTTAGTGCATTTTCTTTTTTTTTATGTTTAGAGATACTTTAAGGTAGGTACCTTAAAAATAAGGAAATGGACTTTTGGAAGTGAAGTAATGTACCAAGATGTCTAACTACTTTGTTATTAAGTAACTGTGCTGAGAAAAAGATTTCAGAAGCTAGTAAGGGACAACATCAACTAAAAATTATTTTCAAGTCATTCAAATTCTGATGAGACTTTTCTCATGCCTGTCTCATTTAATTTCTACCATTAGGTCATTGTGAATATTTTATTGTACTGTGCTTGGCAGGATTAACAACCAGTGATTAATATAGAATTTAAGCACACTAAGAAATAATTATAGTTTTGATTATTTTCATGACTACATTAGAATATTAAATTTATAAATTCATAAACATAAATACAGATGATTTTTGAAGACAATGCTTATTTTTATTATGAAATAGTTTAATAAAATTATATTTAATTATCAAAATAGAAAATATCTGGAAACAAAAAAGTCCTAATTTATTTGACTTTATTGTAATATAATTAAAAACTTATTCATCATAGGTAGATATTTTGCAAACCTCAATTTACTTATTATTCATGTTGTATTATCTCTCATTGTCATTTTAAATAGATTTAGGGCCAAACTCAGCAATGGAAATTAAAACTTTAGCAGAATGTAAAAAACTCTTAATGAACTATGTCCCCTCTTATATACTTTAACTGGGTCTTGAGAATCAAGTTCAAATATATTTTCTCTCAGATTTTTTAATACAATTTCTGATTCTGAATAGTAAGGTCAGATGCTACTAGACTCATTTTCAGACCATTTGCTAGAAAACTCTCACACACATAATTTGGAATTTGTACTAGGCAGCAAGCTACATAAATATCTTTAAAGTTTAGATACATTATTTTTACCAGAGCAGTGACTTGTTCTTTCACACTTTTTAATATGTATCTTCATTGAAAGACAAGATTCATGTGTTTTAAATATTGCAATTATTTTTTTGCTTCATCTCAAACTCAGTGAGAGTTGTAGAAAATTATATAACCAGAAATGCTTCCAGGCCATTTCTACATAGAGAATACAATTTAAATTGTAGCCAAAAAGATCATAGAAAGGAAAAAAATAGCTATGTATAACTACAACTGTAAATAAATGAAATAGAAGGATAGGAAACTCTGTGTGAGAGTGCAAAGGGTTAATAACCATGCACTTATTTTAGAACCAGGTTCAAATCTTGTAACTATTTTTAATGAGCATGCTGGCACTGTTTCATTTTCAGTGTTATAAGTCTATGTGAAACTGAGATTACGATAATCCAAGCTTGCAATGATTTTTAAATTATTAAATATACACAAAGATCTAGCATATTCAAAACTGACAAAGGCAATTAGATGCATAATGAGAAATAAAAATATATTAAAAAAGCATCGTGCAGTTAAGACTCGTTCAGTACTAGAGTACAATTATAGTCCTAGTAATGCAATTGCTAATTCAGTAAGATGTGATCCTTTCTTTAAGTGCTCCATCACTTGAAACAAACATAAAATTATTTTTCAAGCCCTTATATTATCAGAAAATATCTCTTCCCATTAAAAATTTAAATAACAATAAAAGCACCCTTTGTATGACATATTTTCAATTTTTGGTAAGCTGGTAGATGTCCATTTTAGAGGAATAGAAGAGTTGTCAACATTTTAATTTTTCTTAAATTATTGGACATTTATTTATCTAGTGTCAAGTATATCTTTCTCCTTAAGACTTCACAAAAGGAAACTTATGCCCTGCTACCAAACACTGTTCTCTTTGTGCCCAGAAGGTTCAATTGAAGTGATTGTTTTATGACTTCTGGACATAGGCTTGACTATTGAAAAATTTCAACTGTATATCAAGTTTAAACATTAAGTTAACCCTTTTTTAGAGATAAGTTAAAGGTTAACATAACCCTCAGATATATAGATATTTTATTAATAAAAAAGGAAATTCAATTCAGTATAGGAAGGAAAGCTTCTTCAGAAAATATTTTGAAAACTGAGTAGTTACATGCAGAGGAAAGAAATTGAAACCTTAACTTACAGCCCCACTCACAGATTGACTTAAAATGGAAAAGGGACTTTTGATGTTAAACTAAAATTGATAAAGTACATTTAGAAAAATGTAGACAGAATTCTCCATGATATCAGTTTCAGAGGTAATAACCTCTAATGATTTTACTCTATATGCAACAAAAACAAAAGAAACAAATGAAACTACGATAAAGTGAAAAGTTTTGGTACTATAAAAGAAAGCCTGAGTAAAATATAGACACCCTAAAGTACTGTAGAAAATTTTTGCACACTATATAGATGACAAAGGGTTAATATCTAAAGTATTTACAAAACTCAGTGGCAGTAAAGCAGACAATCCCATTAAAAATGGGGATGTTGAACTAATATTTCCTATTTCCTCAAAGAACACATACAATTGAAGAGTATTCATATGAACAAATCCTCATTATGTACAATCAAAGGTAAATAAATTAAAACAACAGTACTATTTCCTCATACAAGTGAGAATGGCTTAAATTAAAAAAAAAAACACCAAGGCAACCAGTGTTGGTGGATATGAGGTAAAAAAAAAAAAAAAGGTCAGTGAAAATGTTATTTGTTTTTGATTTTGTGGAACAGTACAGAAAGTTAAGCATATGACCCAACAATTCTACCTCTTGGCATTTATTCTAAGACAAAAATATTAATTGAAAAGAAATAAGCATATTTATATGATTACACTATCACAATAGCTAGGTTCTGGTCTACAGCAAATTTATACAATCACAGATGAGTGGGTAAAGATATTGTGGTACACACACACACACAAACACACACACACACTACTCAGCTAGAAGGAAAGATAAAATCTTGCCTTTTGATAAACTTGGATAAATTTAAAGGGCATTTTGTAAAATGAAATAAAAGTAGCAGGAAAGGGAAGAAGCAAAATGATCTTATTCATATGTAATATATAAGGAAAGAAAGAAGCTAGACAGTATTGATTGAACTCAAAACTTTAGTCCAACAAAACTGAGTTTACCAAGTGACAAAGGGGTACCTTAAAGAAAAAAGATGGAGGGGTCTAGAAGTGACAGAGGAAAAGTGATTGAGGGTGTTGCAGAATATGCAAAAATTTTGTATATACAAGTTATAAGAATAAACAGTTACAGCTATGCTGCCTTAAAAATAAAAAAATTAATAAAAATAAAAATTATCTGAACTTTACTTTTCAAAAAAAAGTCTGGCACGAACATAGAGACATGTTTCATGTGTATCTGTAGATATATATATATATATATATCAGAATATATAGAAAGTTCCATAAAAGGATAAGGAAGGAACATTTAAAACAAAGTGCATTTGGATAACCACAGAAACATATTATGTACAATCAAAGGTAAATAAATTAAAACAACAGTAAATTTTTTCTTCATACAAGTGAGAAAGGCCTAAATAAAAAGCACCAAGGCAACAAGTGTTGGTGGATATGAGGTACTGAGAAGTTGCTTAGAAAATCAATTCAGATAGAGCACACCATACAGAGAAAATAGCATGAACAAAGATAGTATGAAGACATCAAATAGATCTAATATTTTGAAAATGGAAAGGAGAATGTCTAGAGCTACATATGATGAACAAGGTTTTCATAATATCAGACATGAAATTTTACATAATTTGCTTAAACTTGTTTTTACTCCACATCTCTTAACAGCAAGAAATAAATTGTTAGGTCAGCTACAAAGATATAATGCACATAACAGGAACACTGAATTCTCAGAAGAGAGATTTACTGTTTTTAAATAATATACTAATTCAAGAAAATTTTATTATTTTTAAATAATACACCAGTTCTGCTAAATGAGATTATAAAGAGGAGGGTAGTGAATAGAATTTACTACCAAGCAAATGGGCTCAGCTTGGTAGTAAAGAGTGTTTTGTTCACATCTTCCACTACAGATAGCTGTTGGATCTGGATCAGTGCTTATGGTTCTTATTATGATGTTCAAGAATAGCAATTGGAAAAATCTAATATGGAGGTTTATTACTTATTGGTCCTGAGGAAACCTAACAAAAATATTAGGACACACTACAACATATTAACAGGGTGAGAAGCATGGAAGAAGGGAAGAGAAACTGACATACAGGAAGAAAGATCCCAAGATAGAAAGTCAGAGACAGAGGAAAGGTGTCTAAGATTTAATGAAATTGAAGTTAAGTAATCTTGAATTTTTGCTGTTAAACTCTTCTTTGATGTATTGAAAATGCAAAATTTGGAATAAATATTGGGGAAAAAAATAAAACATTTCTTGAACCACATTATCTCAACTGCATAAGAGAACTTAAAGCCTGGATGTAACTTGAGTTTTTATCTAGTGAGTGATTCTTTAATCAGGTGGGAGGACTATTGGAGACAGCCATCTCAAAATGAATGCCATAGTAGTCAAAGATAAGTAAGGTATTTTTTAATAATAACAACTAGATAAATAGATAAATATTAATTATATTGCCTTGCTTATGCTTTTCTTTTCTCAGGTGTTTATGCAAGATATCCCACCATTTATAGTTTACATCTTTCTGATAAATCTGTGAGATAGCATGTTTATTACACAATGTTTATAGTAAGCTCTTCTTACCCGTGTCTAATTCACTATTATGTTTTGCATATGCCACAAATGTGATTTTACTAGATTTATTAGATCATGCATATGAAACTTCCTTAAGTTAGAGAAAGTATATTTTGAACCCCTCTGGAAGAAAATCTTTAGGATCAACTTTCAGGACACTCTAGAAATGAATGTTTCTGGTGTGTATACATGTTTTAGCCACAAAGCAACCTCTATACTATATTCTCAAAAATTTCTGTTCATTTCTTTTTATCCTAGGTTTCATACATGACACATTAATACGTAAAGTTTTAAACACAGATGACTTTTGAATAATTTCTACTCTGATAATTCCTCTTTTTAATTTATACCATTTTAATCTTGTAATTATAATTATTATAACCAATGTTTATAGTAAAATAAACAGATGTTGAGAACAAGCAGGCACAAGTTCAAATTTAAGATTTAACATTGACAATTTAAGATTGAACCTTGTGTTATTTTAACTTCTTCAAATTACAATTGTCTTATTAAAAATTGTAATAATATAGGGATTAGGTTGATTATTAAAGTAAGTAATTTATAATTACTGTCTTGTTCCAAAATAAATAGGTCGAGAATATTGGCTGCACCTTGTTCATACTAACCTTAATGTTCCTTAAGGGCAGTGACCTATCATGATTTTATTGAAATATCTTTCAAAATGCCCAAATGCTAAATAAAAAGTAGAGATACATTTATAAGGTGGTTTAGAGTGAACATATGAATAATCAGGACTATACTTCCTGGAAATGTAACTTAGCTATTGACATTTTCAAATAGATAGAAATATTATTTCATATGTGGAGGTTGTGCATTTATGTGTGTATTATATTTCTATGTATTAAGTAATAGAGTGATATGTCAAATTAAATCAATCTTAACTATGTTGCCAAAGTATCAGTTGACATAATTCAGACTATGAATCAGAAGATCCTCCTTGAGTTGTTGGTGGTGTTGATGGAAGAAATAGGAGTTCAGAATGAAAACCACCACCTGGTTCCAAGCTGGAGACTACATGTGACAATGAATCTTCTTTTCAAAGTCCATACAGTTCTCAGCTGGGTCACAGTGTTGTGTTGTGAGGTGGGTATTTGGTTTGATACGAAAGCTGCCTTTTTTGTTCTTCAAATCAAGGTCAAAGCTCAAAGAATAGGGATGTTTTGTGCTGAGTTTTCCTAATCATCCAATTTATAATCTTTCTAGAAGTTATCTTTTCTCCGGGTGTCCCTGATGCTGAAGTTAAATGCTTCCCATGGTCCTGCAAATGATATGTCATAGTAATTAATTGCCAGGTTATAAAAATAAAAAAAGGGAATAGGAAAGTAGCCTGAGAGACACTACTGAGCAGACAGAGTCAGGGGTGAACTGGAGCTAATTGGTTCCCTGACAGAGTTCCTCAGGGTCTCCAGATAGCCTTTTACTTTAATGAGGGTTTGCCAAGATTCAAGACTTTCCAAAGCCCTCTGGTACAGTGTAGGATTGTTTAAGAGAATAAACCTACCCCAGGTTTCTGGACAAGTGCTGGATGTCATCCAAGAAGGTGCACTTCAATTTGATTTTAATTATTTTGCTTACTCAGTTTCTCCTAAACCCAGGTACTAGAGGTTTGATTTACATTAATAGATACTTTGAATCAAAGGCTGAGAAATATTTACTCTGTCAAGTAATTTTTGGCTTGAAAGTTAATATCCCAATGTCTAACTGGAGGCTCCTCTTGTGAAATTTTATAAACAGTTCATTAATAATTGATTATTTCTCTAAATACTTGTGGAACTGTCATTGAAATCAGTTCTGACATTGTTCCAGTTAATTTTGTTCAGTTTCTATTTAAATAATAGTTCAACACAAATAAAACAGGGATATTTTGTTTACCCTTAAGATATTCTTACCCTATAGGCAGAAACAATAATATATAGCATGTAAGGCACTTGCCTTGTGGGTAGCCTGGTTTTGATCTTCAGAATTACGCATCTTTTAAAATAATATATTTTATTTGTTTTTTTGGGGGGTTGGGTCACATCTTGTGGCTCTAAAATGTTACGCCTGGCTCTGTGATCAGAAATCACTTTTAGCAGTTTTAGGGGACCATATGGGATGCTGGGGATTTAATATGGGTCGATTGTGTGCAAGGCAAACATCATACACGGTGTGGTATTGCTTCCGCCCCAGACATAATACACAGTCCCACTGAGCCTGCCAACAGATATCACTGAGTACAGAGCTAAGAGTAAGTACTGAACATACTGCTGGGTGTTACCTCAAGTCCCCCCCCCATAATTTCCTACGCTATAGTTGTTATAAATATTCAGTAAACTTTTAACAATGTATTGAGTCAAAAAATTATTGAAATCTGATGTGCAGACATGAGCTCAGATTGATTCTAAGTGACATGATCTCAAAGGACATAGCTTTAAAAGGTTTTTTTTCTTAAACTGAAATTTAGATATTGGGAAAAATGGAATAGGGGCTTGCTAGCCTGGGAAACTTATGCTGATGCAAAATTTTGAATAAAGGATATATATTTTGAATAAAGGATATTATTGAATGGATCAGATTGTTTCAGAGAAAGGCTTTATCCTGCAGTGAAGAGATGGATGCTCTGCAAAGAAGCAGGGAAAACTTATGATAGTCTTTTTTTTGGGGGGGAGGGTTTACACCCGGCGGATCTCAGGGGTTACTTCTGGCTCTGTGCTCAGAAATCGCTCCTAGCAGGCTTGGGGGACCATATAGGATGGGATGCAGGGAATTGAACCATCGTCAGTCCTGGGTTGCCCCATGCAGCCGAGTGCAAGACAAATGCCCCACCTGTGTGTTACCTCTCTGGCCCCTACTTATGGTAGTCTGAGGTACATTTTCATCCCACAGACAAAGTAGCTACCAATAGGGGTAATTTTATAAGATTATTCTGGCTGAAATGTGCTTCAATATGAATTAAAGTGAAAAATAAAAAGTAGACAGATTTATACTATCATACTTTTTACCTTGGATGTTTTATCTTTTATAATTTTTAATTGAGTCAATGTGAGATACACAGTTGCAGAATTGCTAATGATTTTCAATCATACAATTACAAACAATTCATTTTGATATGATGACTTTACTTGACAGCTGATTTATGCGCTATTGTACATTATCAATAATATAGTACATGAGGATTTAGACATTTTTGCATCCTTATTAGAACTTGTTTTTCTTTGAAATGATAGTATCTTTGTGGATATAGTATCTTGTGTTTTTTATTTTGATTTTCCTAAATTACTAATGATGCTGAGTACCTCCCCAAGAAGCTACAGACCATTTGCATATATATTCTTTGCAAAACATGTATGCTTTGCATTGAATAAAATCTATTATCTTGGACTTTTGAGATAGAAAATTTTGCCATAGTAATAATACATGAAGGTAAAGTCAGATGTTTGAGTAAACAGTTTGAAAAAGACTGAAGCTGCAAATTATGTGCAACATTTCCCAAATAAAGTATGAAATTTAATTAGAAAATACTGTATTTTACCAATTAGTGTCGCAAATTTCAGATGATTCAGTATCACCTTGAACAAAAGAATTTCTTCATATTTCTTTTGTAGAAATATGTGTGTTAAGTAGGTCCATTATAGTAACATGATTTGGCAATTAATCTGATATCTATTGATTAAAAACAATGCTCTTTAATAGTCTAGTGACACTCCCATTTGAGATACTCATATAGTGGAGCTAAGCTTAAATATATATAATATATGTTATTTATTATATTATAATTATATATTTGTATATTATATATTTATATTATATTAATTATATTATATGTTTATATTAAATAATTATAATAATTTCACTTATAATTATGTTAATATATATTTATATATTATATATAATCTTATATATATCATTATAGGTTTGCTAATGTCATATAAAATTTCTGCATTACATACGCAAAACTAACTTCATTGAGTATGAAAAATGTGTTGTTTATTTATTTGTTTACTTGTTTTTTTTTGGACTTTACCTGGTAGAGCTCAGGGTTTACTTCTGATTCTGGGCTCAGAGTTTACTCCTGGAAGGGCCTGAAAGATCATATGATTAACAGTATCTATCTTAGGCCAGCCACATCTTGGGAAGTTTCCTACCCACTCTTTCTATCTCTCTGGTCCCTAAAGAAACTATTATGTCAGTGTAATCTAAGTTCACCTTATTAGTTTGACAGACATCTTAGATATCTTACTTCAATAAAACTAAAATATATGTACATTATTATATTATATTAACATGTTACATAGTGTTGACATGGATTTAAATTAATATATTTAATGTGTGAAAAATTAAGTTTATCCTCTACAAAAGTGGAGTGGATTAGCAATTTATTGGGAGTTAGCCAGATCAATAGATCAATGATCTTTTCTAAATGGCACAGGAATCATTGTACTTCATGGAGAAAAAGAATCTAGATTCAGAATTGTGAGCCAACATATTTTTTATAAAAGCAAAAAATGTAACTGAGCTGGAGATATAGCTTGAGTCCAAGTGCATGTTGTTCATGCTAAAGGACAGTTTCATCCCTATTACCACATGTCCCTCTAAGAATACCTAGGGAACCAAGAGTAGTCCCCAATTACTTCTGGACTTTAAATGAAAAAAAAAATATAGAAGGAAAAAAAAGCATACATTTGTAACTTTAATGTAAATTAAAATTTAAGTATAAAAAATTATTTTAGGTGCCATTATTTCCAAGACAATGCAGTGTTATGTGCATAAAGCTTTCTAACACCATACCCTTCTCATTCACCATTATCCACATCCCTCCACCATAGTCCTGTCTCACCTTTTCTACTGTCCAAGCTTCTTATTAAAGGAGTAGTATTTGTCCAGAGAAGTTAGATTAAAAGACCAAATACAGGGTTAATTTTGGTGTCTAATGTGTTTGCCTTGCACTTACCAACACGGGATTAATTAGGTGCTGAAAGTAGAAGACTCAGTTTCCCCTTTACAGTTGCTATGAACAATCCCATTTTTGACTGCCCCATCCTATATTTTTAACATTCCTGACAATTTGGGGGCTCTTTCTGATAAATAGGAAGTTGGCTAAGATAAAAAATTTTTTTGAATTCTATGTACTATTCTCTCTATATATGTATATATATGTATATATATATGTTTTAATTTAAACACTATGGTCACAAAGTTTTTCATAACGCAGTTCTTTTACACTTAAAGTTGTTCATGATTGAGTTACACTCATACAATGTTTAACAACCTTCCCTAGTGCTTATTTCCCACCACCAATATCAACAGTTTCCCTCTCTCTATTAGTCTTTCCCAGTGATAAGAGTTGCAAAGAGCCAAGTTTTCATTTAAATAGAAAACCCCTTAACCATTAAACCAATGCAATTTGTATAACATTTTTGTCAATTGATAAGACATGTAAAGAACCTTAAAAATAGACTTATACCTGGGGACAAGCAGTGGTGCAAGTGGTAGGACATTTGCCTTGCATGTGGCTAACCTAGGAAGAGTGGTGGTATAATCCCCTGACATCCCATATGGTTTCCCCAAGCCAGGGTGGGATTCTGAGCACATACCCAGTAGCCCCTGAGCATCACCGTGTGAAGCTCAAAAAATACAAACCAACCAACCAACCAACCAACCAACCAACCAACCAACCAACAAAAAAGGCTTACATAAAATCTCCTACCTTAAACTTAGTCCAATACTTAGCCTCTCCCCCCATGCAGGAGTTCTTTTTCTTTCTCTCCTACTTTTTTTTTAAATTAATATCTTTATTTAAAAACCTTGATTACAAATATGATTGTGGTTGGGTTTCAGTCATGTAAAGAACACTCCCCTTCAACAGTGCAACATTTCCATCACTAATGTCCCAAATCTCCCTCCTCCCCACCCCGCCCCCATCTGTACTCTAGATAGGCTTTCTACTTCCCTCATTCATTCACATTGTTATGATAGTTCTCAATGTAGTTATTTCTCTAGCTGCACTCATCAATCTGTGGTGAGCTGGAACTTCCAGCCCTCCTCTCTTTTGTCTCTGAAAATTATTGCAAGAATGTCTTTTATTTTTCTTAAAATCCATAGATGAGTAAGACTACTCTGTGTCTATCTCTCTTCCTCTCATTTATTGGAGTGTTCTGTATGAATTTTAGCATTATAAGCATTTAAAAATTTTTACTTTTCATAAAGGTCTACAGATATCCCCATTTTAAGTCTCAAGAGACATGATAGTAATAATAGCCTACAAAAGCCCTGTGAATAAGGTTTCAAAATATTCTTTTAACATATTATATTTAGCAACTACTGTGGTATAGTCAACCTGACATTATTCTTTACATCCATTTGTTATATTTATTTAATCTATCTTATATTGGAACTTACAAATAAGAATATCTATAGTCTTTAAGTGGTTATGTAGTTGGGTTTAGATAGATCAGGAATTTTTATTTAAGACCATTTGATTTCACAGGCTCTTAAATTCTACACATATTGTATACAGTCATTTCTTTATGCTTAAAATGAAGCATGTTCTTGGAGATTTGGTGAGAAGGAACCAGGAAATGAATAACATTATGACAGGTATATGAGCACAATCCTCAGAGAAAACACTTGACACTGCTAGAATAAGCCTGGATCTGTGATCTCAGTTGTGAGTTTGTGAATAAAATTAATTCAGGGAGAGAGACAAGAGCATGTTCAAAGAGGCAAAGGAAATCTGAGGAAAAAAATATGCTATTGATTCAATTAACGCCCTAGGCTGCCTGCCAGATGTAATGCAACTTCCCTCAACACAAAGCAGATATTACTTAAAATGAGCTAAATAGGCATACATTTGATGAACATGTAAAAGAGCTCAACAATATAAACACAATTTGGGGTGACCTGTTCCTGAGGAGGAGTAGAATGCTCTGTTCTGTAAATGTACATTTCCCTTGTCTTCACTGCATAGTAAGGGAGAGTAGTCCATTGTGCTGAACAGGAAGCTCCGTTTTTGTTTTTTTTTTTTTAATCAAAGTGGATTACAAATTTTTCACAGTAATATTTTAGGTGCATAGTGATAGTGAATCGGGGCAATCCCACCACCAATATTCTCCTCCCTCCACCCTTGTTCTCAACATGCATCCCATATCTCCCTCTTCATCCACAGGCTGCTAGTATAAGTGATCCTCTCTGTGTCTAGTATGTTGTAAATTGGGTATTATTGTCATTGGCTTTGGATTTGGTGCTTAAGTTTGAACCTTTTTTTATTTCTACTTAATGTTCATGTGACTGTTTGGTCTTGGTACCCTCCATTATTTCCCCCTCCATTTGTGAGTTGGAGCAAGATGGTTCAAGTTGTGTGGTTCTGTTTGAAGGAAAGAGAAAAAATTACTTTTTAATTTCTCCCCTCAAGAGAGGAAAAGGAACATTAGAAAATCATGATTTCTTTTATTCATTTATTATCATGGCTGAACTTTTCAAAATTAAAAAGGAATCTGCATAAGCAAAGGTCAGGCAGGCCATTACACTTTCTTCATTAACAATAAATCAACATCCAGCTGTCTTTGCCACCAGCTAATTCACTAAATCAAAAGGCTTGTAGATAACATCAGTATGGAGTAGTAAAATATAAAATATGTATGCAGAAATACCAATAGCAGAGGCAAAAGGCAGTTTATATTTATTCATTTAATGTATTTTATGTGCAATGATACTAGAAATATAATAATAACTATAACTTTATTTTTTATAATTTTTATTATGACCAAAGTGAATTACAAATCTTTCACAGTAATATTTAAGGTACATAGTGACAGTGAAGCAGGGCCTTTCCCACCACCAATGTTGTCCTCCCTCCACCCCTGTTCCCAGCATGCATCACATATCTCTCCCCTTTGCCCCCAAAACTGTTAGTGTAACAGGTCACCTATGTGTATAACTTGTTGTAGGTTGGGTATCTTGATTCTGTTGATTACTTTGGGTTTGGTGTTTAAGTCTGGTAATTTTTTAATTTCCACTCAAAGTTTATATGACTGTTTGCTCCTAGTACCATTCATTTTCCCCCTCAATTTATGAGGCAGAACAAGATGATTCGAGCTCTGTGGTTCTGTTGGAGGAAAAGAAAACAAAAGGTAAGCTGGGTGGAGTCCATGCAGGGGTCTCAAACTCGCGGCCCATGGGCCGCAAACGACCCTCCATACAACATATTGTGGCCCTGCCCTAGAGGAATCTTTTTTTGTTTTGTTTTGTTTTAGTTGTTTGGGTCACATCCCCCAATGTTCAAGGCTTTGCACTCAAGGATCACCCTGACTTTGCCTCCTGCAGCCCCCACGTAAATTGAGTTTGAGACCCCTGATAGAGGATATAAATGTCAATTTAAAGAAGAAAGAAGAAACGAAGAAAAAAACAAAGCAAAAAAAAGACAAGCAAAGACAGTGATAATGAGTTTCCTGCAGAAAACAACAGGGCAATTGTATTCTACTATTCTGCTTAACCTGAGATTTGT
Source organism: Suncus etruscus (assembly GCF_024139225.1). Lineage (NCBI taxonomy): Eukaryota > Metazoa > Chordata > Mammalia > Eulipotyphla > Soricidae > Suncus > Suncus etruscus. The sequence continues at coordinate 54,228,819 of NC_064864.1, read as the reverse complement.
TTGTTTCACATATGTAAAATCTACAACATGCTGCTGGACTTTCTTTTTAAACATTTTAATTTAAAGAACCGTGGTTTACAAAGTAATTGCTAGTTCAGTTTAGGCAAATAACATTTCTTTTTTTTTTAATATAAATCTTTATCTAAGCACCATGATTACAAACATGTTTGTAGTTGGGTTTCAGTTATAAACAGAACACCCCCCCCCCATCATCAGAGCAACTTTCCCACAACCAATGCCCTACTCCTCCTCCACCCCTGCCTGTATTCGTGACAGGCATTCTACTTCTCTCATTCTTTAACATTGTCATGTTAGCTGTTAGTGTAATTATTTCCCTCACAGAGTTAACTACTCTTTGTGTAAGCATCAGATTGTGAGCTGGTCCTTTCAGTCCTTTCAGACCTTAACTCTATTGTCTCTAGGCCTTATTACAGTCATGATTTTAATTTTTCTTAAAACCCATAGATGAGCGGGCTTATAATATTTCGATATCATCCCCACCAGTAATGGCAAATACCATCACAATGTTTCCATACTCTATTGATTGTTCCTCACTCATCTCAACCAAACTCCTCCACCTCTTCCTGATCACCTTGGCAGGCACATTGAAGTTTCATGGTTTCAGGTTAGGTCTCATATTTTCAGTGTTGTTAAGTCTGTGCATTGGTTAAAAAACTATACCCCTCTCTCTGCTGCCCCATGTAATTGGTGTCTAGACTCTTTTCCCCCATTACTTCCCTTTCTCATCTTTCTCCTTCCTGACTTGATTACTTTTCTTCTTTGTCCTTTTCTTCTCTTGGTTCTGGGGTCAAGGATGATTTAGTTTCCCTCACCATCCTTACTACATTGTTTCCTAATACAGCATTTTATATACCACAAATAAGAGAGATCATCCTGTGCTTGTCTTTCTGCTGGTTTACTTTGTTCAATGTATTTTCCAGTTAGTAACCATTTTGCAGCAAATTATGCTTCCAGTTAGTAACCATTTTGCAGCAAATTATGCTATACTACTTCTTAGATAACAAGGTTTTGTTTGTGTTTATACTATTTTTTTATTGTGACTGAAGTTCATTACACAGAATTATTTACGGTACATAGTGACAATGAATGAAGGGCATTCCCACCACCAATGTTGTCCTCCCTCTACTCCTGTTCCCAACATGTCTCTCATATTTCTCTCTTTTACTCCCCCCCCCAGAATACTAGTGTATCTGATCTTCACTTTACAGCTTATTGTAGATAGGGTATCTAGTCTGTTGTCATTGACTTTGGGTTTGGTGTTCCAGTCTAGTCATTTTTTATTTACACTACATGTTCATATGACTGGTCCTGGTATCATCCTTTCCCCCCCTCAATTTATGGGGCTGAATGATTCAAGTTATGCTATTCTGTTGGAGATAAAAAGTTAAGGAAAAGAGAAGAAAAATTAGGTATCAATTACTAAAAAATGTCACTGAATAATATTCACAAGAGTGAAAAAGAAAGAAAAAAGTGGAAGAAAAAAGAAAAGGAAAATAATGTCCAAAAAAAGGAATGCTGGAGTGGCAGAGTTTGCTGTTACCCTACTACTTTTTTTTTTTTTTTTTACATATGCACAGTAAATATTGGTGAAAGAAGAAAATTCCCTTGGCCTAAGAGAGTCAGGGTTTCTCCACTCTTGAAGCTACTGTCATGGGAACAACCACTGGTTCCATACCTTCTCATTGCCATATCCCAGGTTTTTGTTTTGTTTTGTTTTGTTTTGTTTTTGTGGTGTCAGGAAACTTTCCTCTAGGTTGTGGATGAGAAAATCAGGCCACTGTAGCTAGCAATCTTGGTATTTGCACAGGTCATAGGTCATGGCCTAGAATAGAGTCTTTAAGGTTCTAGAGGTTCTGTTGCATCATTGTTGATGTGTTCAGTTTTCTGTATCATATGCTCCATGTTTTTGCTTGTTCTCGTTCCCTATGCTGAAGTCTAGGATATTATGGTTCCAAAGGTTCTGCTCAGTCTCTGTTGTCAAAATTGGGCCTCTGTACTAAGAAATCTTGATTTTTTAAGAATCCTGGGATATAGCCTAGGGTAGGGTTTTCCTTAATGGTCTCAAGGTAAGTTTTGCCCAGTCATGGTTGTCAAAGTCAGTTTTCTGTAGTTAGCGCTCTTGTTTTTCATAGTTCAAAGGATGATACATCTTCTGATTTCCACTTAGTGTTAGGTGATGTGATAGGACCTCCTGGTCTTATGTCAAGTTGTCATTTTCTCGCTGTCCTTATTGTCATATTAACACTGGCACCAGTATATCTCCCAACGGAGCTTAGTTCCTGGTGTTGTTGCAGGGAGTTGTTTCAGTTCTACATCTGGGATCTGGGATTTGAGAATGAACTAACACTATCCAATCTCGTGGAGCCTGAGTTGTATCCACATGACATATGTCCAGGATGGGAGGCACCATTGTATAAAAAGTGTGAGTTCTTATCCTTAGAAAATAAGATCTTGTGTCCGGGTCTATGATTTCCCCTTATTTATTGTGCCTATACAAAAACGTATGGTGTGCTTTTGTATTGCTGGTGCTATTCTGGGTTAAGGATGAAAGGCTACACACACAGTATCTGTGGTGTGGTCTGAGCTTTTATCCCCGGCAAGACGTTTTGTTGTTTTTTGTAACAAATAGCACCAAAACTGGTGAGGATAGAGAAAATATGCATATATAAAAAATAGAACAAATAGATAAAACTGAGATTAAAAATAAGTAAATTGAGAAATAATAGGAAAAAAGGTATTTGAAGAAAGAAAGTGATGGGGAAGGCTATCTGTCTGTTTAGAAATACATATCTTAAGATGCATTATTATAAAGGTATTAAGCTTACGTAGGCAATATAGGCCGCCCAAGTAGGTCTTCTGAGATATTCTTGTGGGGGAGAGAAAGCCAAGTCATTTCTTTGTATCACAGACTTTGGTCTAGAGTTTGAGATATGATTTGCGGCAATTCAGAGTCCTGTGTTCTTGAGCTGGGGGGTTTTGCTGCAGCTGATTCCAGCATCATGTAACAATCCACGATTTGATGGGGGAGAGAGGGGTCACAAGCTTGAGTCAACAGGTATGTTGGTTGTGGTTTCTTGCTGAGACACGGGATGGGGGATTGAGAGGGTGTCTTTCATTGAGGAGCTGGATGGTGGTCTGTTGGGGAAGGAGGTCGGTCTTGGTGCCTAACAAGTTAAGAACTGTGGGTAAAGAGAGTAAAATAAGAGGGATATAACAAATCCGGGTTGGGATTTGGGGGAGTAGAAGGGTCTCTGGGTGTGGAAGGGCAATATATAAGAGGGGCTATATACATTGTATAGATGAATTGTTTAAGGATTAGGCTCGGCAGTCATAGAGGACCACTGTATAGAAAGTAATGCTCACATAGACACTGACTTCAGAGATCTATTTGAGTGCTATCCTCCATATATAGGGTATTCCACTTCTTTTCCTATAAATAGTCAAGAATAAGAGTATTGTTGGATGATGTTAAAAAGGATATTTGAAAATGGTTATCAGTAAGAAAAGACACCCCAGCAGGGGGTCTGCTATGGATAAGGGAATTTTCCTTTGGCTAGCAGTCCTGGCATGTGGGGTCTCTGAGCCCAGCTCTCACCTCTGCAGTTTGTGAATGCAGAGGGGAGTTTTCCTCCACCCCATCCCCCAGGGCCCAGGTTACCAGACCATTCTGGAGTGGGGGGACTAAGTGGTCAGTCTGTCTGGCCCCCCCGAGTAAGTGGTCAGTCTGGGGGGTCTTTGGCTAGCTGTCCAGCCCAGTGCCCACAACATACCAGTACAAGAGGAACAGAACTCCTGGCATGTGGGGGTCTCTGAGCCCAGCTCTTGCCTCTGCAGTTTGTGAATCTGTTGATACCATTTTTATAGCTCCAGACTATATATTACAGACTCTGTGGAAATGTTGGGTATATTTTTCTTATATTTTTATTTTATTGAAAAAGTATCAAATTCAGATCATAATTTTGCCTCTATTGAGCAAGGCTGCAGTAGTCTGAGAAACATATAAGTTGCCAGAGCCAAATATGGTTTTGCTGCCTGCAAGATTACTTTCAAGCCATAAACCAGATTAAAAAAAGTGAAATCAAAAAAGAAAGAAAAAAAAGTGAAATCAAAAAAGAAAGAAAAAAAAGTGAAACATGGTAAGAAATTGTATATGGGCTAAACAACAATAATCAGAATAAAAACTAAACAAAATTTAATTCCATCCAAAAGTGTGCAATGTTGTTGAATAGACATATACACCTAAAGCACATGTAGATGGCAGTGCAGGAACAGATAATAAATATGAAAGGAAAGTCCTCTGTTGTTAACCTTTTCTTGCTGAAATTTAACATAAAGTTCCTGAGATAGGGAAAATATAATTTTTAGAGTACTGCTATGTAATTTTAAATCAGTATACGATTGCTAACTTAAAGATTCAAAATAATTGGTTATTGATATTTTAGGTATTTTATTTGGTTTCAATAGTTCTTTTGTTTAAGAAAAAAGAAGTATAGATATACTAAGGGCTTTAACAAAAAAACTTCTAGAAACAATAGATTTATATAGCAAAGTGGCAGGCTACAAAATAAATGCACAAAAATCAACTAAAATACATAATGGGGTGGGGTACATACCTAGCTAAGCATTCATTTAGACCTTTGAACCATCTCCCATCCACAGAGATAGAACAATTTAACATATATCTATTCTGATAGAGAAAATCTCCCAGCCACCAGTCCATTTATTTACATATTTCTATTTAGGTTATGTCATTTCACTTGATATGTTTAGGTTTACAAAATATTTCAACTGCACTAAGTTTCCTGACATCAAAACCAAGTTCTTCTGCAATAATCTTCATGTTACCTATTTGATAAACTAATGATACAATCACAAAGGACTCAATTCTTGAGCAGTACCTTTCTGAGGGCAATTAGAATGGTTGATTTATAGAAATTTGTGAATACCTAAAATTATTTTTGTCTTTTTTCCTTTACGTCACAATTAAAATCATGTGTATTTTGGTTGACAAGACCACTATTACTGTAAAACAAAGAGCAAGTACAGACTTTGAGTTGAGACGTCTCTATTAGATCTGTGCCAAACTAGAAAACAAAACCTTTCATGAAGAAATGAAAACTGAAAGCTTAGAAGCTATGATTTATAGACTTGGTATAATCTAATAAATGCAGACAAAAGATTAAAAAGTAATATGAAATTAAAATGAGATAAGATATAAATAAAAGTACATCTGATCAGATAACCTAAAGCATTTGACATAAGAAATAAAGAGAAAGGAAAAAAAAAAACAAAACAGAATTAGAGCTGATGTCACACTCCATAATTTGTGACATGAGATGCACATGGGTGACAATTAAAACAGAAATTCTAGGTCAGGCCCTGTCCAGCTTGGTGTATATTGATTCTGAAATTTAGTGGGCACAGTGATAGATGCATTTGTTCAGTGTGAGGGACTAAGACTGGAAATAGATGACTAGGACTCATAAGTAATTGAAGTCAAGGAAATGAAGATAGCACATATCAGGTAAATTCATGTACATCCTTCGAAGTTTAATTCAAACATTCTGTGCTTAGTTTAGAGAAAACATAGGTAGATATTTAATGTTACCAACTTCTTGACTTACTGAAAAATCTCACAATAGTCAATCTTTGCTGTCCTTTGTTTCCTATGTTCTTGTCAATTGTCAGGCCCCTACATATACCATTACTAGCCTCTCATATATATTTTTTCTGCTAGGTCTCAGAAAGTCATATGTTGTCTCTTCCAAGCTAATTTAAAGGGTTAACCTATAGATATCTTTGCAATATCCAGTTTATAGCAAATCATCTTGCTTATGATTAGTGCTACAGAAAGTTCTTCAGATTCAGAAAGGAATTTATTGCATGTAATGGATCTTGATACCAAATAAAATTTACTATTTCTTGAGATATATAATAAACCATTGTACTTAAATAGAGTATATGAGTAATTTTGATGTGAACATTTTTTTATCTATGACCTCAAGCAATTCTCAGGATGATTGGGAAAAAACTGGCATTATTTCCCTTTCCCACTTCGTAGTAAAAACTATTTTTCATTAGTGACAGCTGATGAGAAACTGAAACCCAGAGAGACTCCATTATGCCCTGAAGAATTAAAAGATAGACAGTGATGAAGCTAACCCCAAAATCAATGTTATAAACCTGTAAAGTACCACTGATTTCCTAAATGCGAAGCTGTCATCTTTCTCTTAATTTAACATTCAGAAAATTTTCATCAGTTTTCAGTAATTTGAATTTTAAAATTTGCAGGTGTATGTAGAGAAGTTTTTTTTGAACTGGGTGCAGCAGGGGGAAATCGAGGAGACTATATAAAACAACCCCCCCCGACCTATCAAAAAGTCAAAGGAAAATATAACATCAATTGCAAAATTTGATCACAATATCTAACAAGCTTGTGAGCCCTGTTGATGTCAACTGAGAGGACAGGGAAGACTGAAAAATAATCTTGATTTCACCAGGAATTCTCCAGCTGTCAGCTATCAATAGATTTTTTTGAGGGTCTGATTTTTACTGAACAAAGTAGACTTGTAGGTAGGTTCTGTCAACAACAGCAGCTGGAGTTGGATCAACTTCCAGTCAGTTAGAATGTGCCATTAAAATAATTTTTTCTTTATGCCCTTCCAGAGTTAAAAGATTTACATCTCATCCACTATGTATTTTTCATTTTTCTCATCATATCTTAAGGTAATTGATTTTTCATTTTATGCAAGATTTCTTAATAGCCTCTTATACGAATTTACTTATCTCATGTTCATCTGGAAAATACCAATATATCTTAAAAAGGTAGGCATATATATATATTTTTTATTTTCATTTTAGGGCTTGTTCCAGACTCAGTACTTAGAGATCACTCCTGTTTAGTTTTATAGGATTCTCTGTGTTATTGTTGGAAATTGAACCTGAGTTGGGTGTGTGCAAGGCAAGTGCTCTACCTGTCTATTTACCTGTAACTGACCCGGCTAGAGGAGATGCTCAAATGTTGACAGATCCCTCTGGGTCAAAGTCATGGTGTGGTAAAGAAACTTACCAGAAGTGAGATAATTTAAGTAAAGCAAAATCAGTTCATTGAAAGCATGTCCACTGGTGAGATTGACATAGCAGAAGACTCCATTAAGAGACCTATCTAACATTCTTAGGGCACACTATATCTGTGCTGTTTCAGGAGGAAAATTTTTTCTTTCTTAAGAATAGTCAGTCATCAGAAGACATAATTTCAATTTGAGGGAAAAAAGTCAACTGCAGGCAGAAAAAATACCCTCAAATGCAGTATCCATGTCAGCATCTAGTCAGTGGCATACACTCACTCTGTTCTTGAAAGAGATATAAACCAAGATGCAAAAAATTATGGGTACATTCTCCATGCAGCTGAAAGCTATTAATCTCAGGGGAAGAGGGTGGGAAATTTCTGCTCTACTGAATATATTAGTTTTGGACTCATATTCATCATACACAGGGAAATTATTACCAGCATGCTGGGGTTGCTCCTCATTAGGCAACAACCCGTACGCAAATTTTGAAATTAAAAGGTTTACAGGGACTTCAAACCATCACTATTGACCTTTATTTTGTCTAGGATGTCTAAGTTGTTTCCTTTTATGGCTAGATGTATACAGTGGTATAGGTTATAGGGCCTTGGAGTCTACATCAGTTGAAGTAGTAGAAGAAGAGTGTAGGTGCCCACGGGCCCCATGACGTTGGTATGCTGTTACATAAGGTTTATTGCCAGTAGGCCACTGGGTGGTGCTAATTTATCTAATTGCCTGGTATGGTCCCTTGAACTTCCTAGGACTAGCTTTTCTGATCTAGTCCCTTGATATCTGAGGCCTGTCATGGCAACCTTTATGTCTAAAGTAAAGCCAGAGTTACAGAAGCAAAACTGCAGTTAATTCTAAATCAAACTTGGTACTAAACTTACATTCTAACAAAGCCATACCTGCTACACCCTCATCCACAATAACCACTTTAGCAATAGTGCTGCTTCACCAATCTTCTTAATGGCACTCTGCAATAACACCAATCTTAGAAATCGCCAGGAGATTTTTGGAGTGAGTGCAGGAACCCTTGCTCAACCTTCTCATGCTTTCAGAAGCCCGGACAACTGAAAACATACCTCACAAAAGCCACCGTAGCAAAAATAGTTCTTGGAATACCTGCAGCTATCTAATAGGTCCATTTTTGTTTTACGGTGGTTCTCAAATAGTTTACTATTTATTTACCTGGTGGAGAGCGGGCTCTGAAAAAAAAATATAAGAAATACAGATATTAGTATGTTACAACTATAAAATGTTCTGAGACAGATAAAATTAATAAAATAATTTTTGTATCTTATGGGAAGGAAATAATGTGGTAGTTTCTAGGAATTTGTGTGGTAAAGGCACATAATTTGTGTTAAATTGATTTGGCAGGGTTGTCTATGTCAGTTTTAAGAACACTGGGGCAGAATGGAGCAATGGTGGCATCTCTTGAATCTTCTGGTAATATCTGGCAATTTACTAAGGAGGATTTGGCCTTGCCAAGCATTTCAAAAGAAAAATTAAGTGAGGCATCTTTTGTAGTTTTTCTTTTCTTTTCTTCTTCTTTTTTTTTTTGGCTTTTGGGCCACACACTGCAGCACTCACAGGTTACTCTTGGCTCTGTGCTCAGAAATCACTCCTGGCTAGTTCGGGGACCATATCAAATGCTAGGAATTGAACCAAATCAGTCCTGGGTCGGCCGCATGCAAGGCAAATGACTTACCACTGTGCCAACTCTCTAGCCCTATGTAGGTGTCTTTTCCTAAACCACTTCATTAACCATGATCATCATTAATTATAATTATGCATTTGTAAAGACATCAGATTTAAACAATTTTCCCATGCCTGTATAGTCTTGCTAGAAAAAAATAGATTTTATATCTTCTCTTCTATTATATTACATGTCTCAGATTTAGAGAATACAATTAACTTGTACCCTTTCTAACACATAGTTTTAAATAGACACCTGAAATTTCAATTTAAGGCTGATTAAACTCATCAGTTCTAATGGCACAGTAGCTATTAGTTCTGTTCAGGCTTTAGAGTTCATAAACAGGCTCTATGTTATCAACTGATATTTACTCTTCTAGGAATTCTGGAAGGTAGGAATTAAAGGCTGAGTTCTCTTACAGCTGAAGGCAGTAAAAGACAGGCTTGAGGGCACTTTACTGATTATGACTGAGTCTAAGCAAGAAGCTGCTTGAACCAAGGAGTATTCTAGCATGACCCTTTCCACTGCATTATTTCTGCCAGTAGGTCAGGAGTCATTCAATATATACTTAATTTAATATACTCAAATACCAGAAAAATGTTACAATTTAAAAATAATGACACTAGTGTCAATTAAGTGGGCAAATTGGAGACCCTTAGATACCAGGAAGTAACACAGGTGGCACAGTGGCATATAGCTGGCCACTGTCATACTGGCATAAGGTAATAACAAAGTCAAATTCTCTATAGTCCAAGTTCTGAGGAGCAGCAGGTAAAAAGCTAACAGGAATCCTGTCATTTAATGTTGAATGCTTGCTGGTTGGTGGAGTCCAGGATACTTTAGCTACTGTGGTCTAGATACTATACTTTAGATCTACTATGGTCCACTAAGTCAGTGAATGGCCATTGGGCACTAGGCATGGAGATTTCTGTATGTGTAGATGCTATAACACATGAGTTTAGGCCTACTTTATTTGTTAATTATAAAGCTGTTAAATTAACGAGTTGTAACATGCAAAGCATTTAGTGAGTCATGTCTATTCTTATACCCTTGTCTAGAATGACCCAAAAATTGTTCATGTCTAGTCAGATTGCTAGTGTAGGTAAAGGTGCTTGCATTACCTCTGTCAACCCTCATTGAAGCTCTAGCAAAATATATGGTTCACAGAGCACCAGGATTCATATCTGAATACAGGAAAAACCTCTAGGCAACACCAACACCTCCCAACAAAAGTATCTGGCTAGGCTGGCTAATAAAGTTTGCTAATTGAAATTATTCTTTTAATGTTATTAGAACAGTGCACCAAACAGACAAGAAAATATATATATAATAAGTTATTTGTTTATCATATTGCTTAAAGAAATTATTTTTAGTTTATCTCAGAACTATAATATTCATATCAATAGTTTCAATTTATTTAATTCTCCTTAATCAACACATACTTTGCTAAGTATACATCATGTGTCACCTGATTTAATGCAAGAAAAAATCAATAATGGTAATAACTAAACAGATATAAAATGATTATGTAACATGTCCACTTATCTATTAATAAAATGATAGGGTTAGGCTTTGCTTCTAGAACATTTGATGTCAAAACTTAGTATTCTTTTCTGCTGCTTCATGTTATTTTATAGAACTTAATTATGTCTGTGGTTCCTTTGCACACAGCCAGTACATAGTGAGGGTATTTTGTCCTTCATAATGATAATGACTACTAATAATGTGTATTGGTAAGATGCCAAGGAGAAAAGCTGTTCTGTGCTCTAGATCCAGGAAAGTGAACTGCCTGATGAAGTTGAATTTCTTTTTTTTTTTTGAAGTTGAATTTCTAACACTTTATATTCTACTTATATACAATGAAAGGAATGAGGGAATCATAAGAGACTTATTATGAGCCAGATTTCAGCTGTTGATTTATTCTGTTCAAAGTGCATTTTCTAGTCATGTTGCCAGTAGTAAGATCTAAAACCATGTTTGTATCAGTATAAACACTTTCACCTTGTAAACAAAAATACTTAGGGTACCTCAGTGATATTTTATTTTCTAAGGCATTTCACTTGTGATCATAATTGGCCAACTATTAAATTTCCCCAGAGTATGGCTAAAACTATATATTTTTGTTTGTAATAGAATTACACTTCTCCTTTTATACTTTTATATACTCCTTTTATAATTAAAAAAAGGTGATATTCCAACTTGAAAGAAGAAACGTGTGCACTGTGGATAGGAATGTAAATTGGTATAACTATGAAATAGTGCAAAATGCTTCAAAAAATAAAATGCTACCACATAATCCACTATTTCTACTTTGGATTATTTACCAGAATATACTCTTAAAAAGATGATTTGAAAATCTATTGGTAACCTTATATTCATTGTGGAATCATCTATGGTAGCCAAAATAAACAGCTTTAGTATCCACTTACAGATTAATTAGTAAATATAGAAAGTGTATTATATACATATATGTAGTATACATATATATGGCATATAATTTATTCATAAAAATAAATGAATAGGAACAGAGTAATTGTATAGCAGGAAGAACTTTCCTTGCACAAAGCTGTCTCTTGTTTGATCACCCTACATCCCATATAGCCTTTAAACCTGCAAGGAGGATGCATGAGTGTACTGAGTGCAAAAACAGGAGCACTCCTGGGTATGGAAGTAAGTAGAAATTAAAAGGAAGGAAGGGTAGAATGAAGATTGGAAGGAAGGATGAAAGGAAGGTTAGAAAGAAGGATGAAAGGGTGGAAGGAAGGAAGGGAGGAAGAAAAAATAGAAAGGAGGGATTGAGGGAGGGAGGGAAGAAGGAAGGAAGGAAGGAAAAGTGGAAGAAAGGGTGAAAGAAAGGAAAGGAGGTAGAAGGGAGGGTGGAAGGGTGGAATAAAGATTGGAAGGAAGGATGGAAGGAAGGATGGAAGGAAGGTGGAAGGGTGGAAAGAAAAGTTGGAAGGAAAGAAGGAAGGAAAGTAGGAAGTAAGTGTGGAAGGAAGGGTGGAAGAGAGGAAGGAAGGAAGGAGGGAAGGAGAATAGAAAGGAGGGATTGATGGAGGGAGGAAGGAAGGAAGGAAGAAAGGAATGGTGGAAGGAAGGGTGAAAGGGAGGAAGGGAGGAGAGAAGGAAAGAGGGAAGAAAAGATAGAAAAAAGGAATTGAGGGAGGAAGTGCCATGCCATACAGCATAGATGTCATCATTTTAGGGAAAGCAGACCTACCAGATGTGTCTATTGACTTTCTGGAGCAGTGAGCTGATATTTCCCCAAGAAATATTTTAACCAGCAGGCTGTTTGGTGGACGTTAATTATACCCCCTACTTGGATTACTGGAAATATTTTTGAAATTCATGACATGATAGTGACAATACAACTTCTTTTTTATTACTATCTGGTACATTTTCTCCCTTGCAAAATTACAGGCCTCAGTCAGTGACTTTTCAGCACCAAGTCTACAAAGAGCTTTCCTACTGGCCAAATAAATCTACATCCCCAAACCCTAGACCAGCTAAGATGCAAACCTTCCTTCTTCTTATGTTACTTTCTTCCTTTTAGTTCGGGATTCTTTTCACCTGTATTGGCTAGTTATATATATATATATATATATATATATATATATATATATATATATATATACACACACACACACATACTTAAGGCCTGCTGACATTGTGTCCCTTCTTCTAAGACTCCCACCTTTTTTCAGCATGAAAATATGCCTTTCATACCTGAAACTGGGATGATTATGGAATGACTGAGTATATATATATAATCACTGACATGAAAGAGTACATTTATCTCATGTCTATTGAAGACGCAGGTCCCCATACAATTTATTTTGTGTGGTTTCATCATTTCATTTCATATTTCTTATTTTGCCGCCCATGCAACCCACTCTCCCTGAAGTGGATTCATTGAAATCCCACCGACACTGTAGGACAGAAGCTACCTCCAGCAATTGGCAGTCACACACTTGGGGACCACCTAGGAAAGAAGTAAGCTGTCCCTCTTTTTCTCCTTTTCTTCTCATTTCTATTTTCCAGTTGCATGGAGCAGAAACCTCGTCAGAATTTAAGATGAGAAAGTAAGCAGATTTTTCTACTGTTTTAAGGCTGAAGTTCATAACTACATTGACTACACAACAATTACAGTAAATTTATCCAGGTTGTATGTAAATAAAGTTAATCCCTAGTTCTTTAAGGAATAGAATGGACCAGGACATTCTGAAGTCTCATAAACAAAGAGACACAAAAACACCCATCTGGCAATGTCCTCTTCTATATAGAGAAAAATTAGTAATCTCTACAGATGATAGACCTAAATTAGAACATATGGCTCAAAAGACTAAAAAGGCCTGCAGCCATCCCCCTCTTTCTCCCCTGGACTCCAGGCCTTCCCTTGATGCTGGTGCAGGTGGCTAGAAGGTGGGTGCCAGGTGGACTCTATAGGGGATCTCAGGATTTCCACCCACTCCCTACATTAGAGAACAGGGGCACGGGGAGGAGAGTGGGAAGATGTGTGGCTTCCAGTTCCCTTTTTGGTTCTGTAGGCTAGCTCTTGCCAGGCATGGGGTTTGGGGAGGCCCCAGGCCTAAGGTCTTCTCTCTAGCTTGGGGAGTTCTGGGAGGCTTAGCAGGCCCCTAGCCAACCCCCTTTCTCCCCTGGACTCTAGGCCTTCCCTGGGTGCCGGCCCAGGTGGCCAAAAGGTGGGTGCCAGGTGAACTCTATAGAAGTCCTCAGGCTTTCCCCCATCTCCCTGCAATAGTGGGGAGGGTACGGGGAGGAGGGCAGGCAGATATTACACTGGGTTGTGTTGGGGCTGTCACTGGCAATTTTTTCTTATTGGTCTCCATTTTAAAAACATTTTAAAAACAATACATATTGATAGTATTCTATGCATATATTTTACATATGCAGAGTGTCCATCTTGTATTCTGCCATTGACACTGCCCTACAAATCTCATTTATAGTCCTTTATTGCCTCAGTCCCAACCATTATTTTCCCCCATTTACCCTTTTTCACCTTCAGTACCATACAGTTCAAATCATAGACCAAAGTGGTGCACTGAATTTAACACTCCACCCAACTATTTCAAAATTTCCCCTATATGTATTTGTTTTGCCTGTCTTTCTGTTTGTAATCTGTTTAATAAGGAAGTTTGGTAGAAGTTTCACCATTTAAAGTTTATGTTATAACCAAGTCAAGGGGTTTGTTGGACTTGTTCTACCATCCCCATGGGCACACATCACGCCATGTGGCATTGTTCTTCCTTTGTGTAGGCACATTAAAATGGAAAATGTTATACATACAAATACATTCATATCTTTTTATTATAAAACTAATTGCATTACTTTATTGTTTTAGGATTCTTTTCTAATTAAAAATAATTTTTATTTTAATCATAGTGGCTTACATATCATTGACAATAATATTTTAGGTACATATTAACATAAAATCAGGGTAATTTCCATCACCAAATTGTCCTTCCTCCACCTCCGTTCCTGTCCCATAAACTCTTCCCTTACCCCCAGGGCTGCTAAAATAAGTGGTCCCCTCTGTGCCTAGCTTAATACTTAGTGGTCTTACACCTATTTGGTCTTGGTACCTCCCTTATTCCCCCGCCCCAATTGGGAAAGTGGGACTAGATAGTTCAAGTTACATGGTTTAGTTTAAATAAGAGAAAAGTAATAACCTGGAGAAAAAATAGAAAAAAAGAATCAGATACTCCGAAAATGGGCAAGAGTCCTTTTAGAGGCTTTCATCCTTGGTTTCAGAGATGAAGGGGAAAAAGAAGATGAAACACCACAACAGTACATAAAGAAATGTCAAATAATATATCCAGTGAGCATTCAAAAAACAAACAAAACAAAAGGGTAAGCACCATATAAAAGCCATGGTATTGAGATAAAAAATGTGGCAGAGCACATAAGAAAAGAAAAGAAGAAAATAAATAAATAAATATAAATGGAGACATCCACTTCAATAGCCAAACCACAACAATGCAATCAACAAAAAATAGATAAGTAATAATAAAAAATTGTTTTGTGCTTTTTTTCCCCTACTGCAGATGCACAGTAAATATTGGTGTCATTCGAAAAGGAATTTCTTTTGCCTAAGAGATACAGGATTATTTCACCCTTCAAGTATATTTGTCATGGGATTAACTATAGACTCCTTTCAGGTTCATTTACTCTCCCATTGGTGCTTTTGTGGTGTATGGAAGACTTCTACTCCGTCCTGGGTGATAACATCAGACCTCTGTATTTAGAGGTCTTGGTATCTGCATGAGCCAAGGAGTTGAACTTATAATTATGTGTTTCTTTGTGGGTTTAGAAGTTCTGTTCCCTCAGTGTCATTTTAATCCATCTTCTGTGGTTGGCGGTCCTGGTCTTTGCACTGATCCTAGGATGGGCCTGGAATAGCGTCTTCCATTATGTGTCCAGAGGTCCCATTCCATTGCAATAGTCTCAGACAGACCTCTGGAACTAGGGATCATAGCTGTTATGTAGGTTGTAGCTCACGCCTTAAACTAGGGCTTTTTTATTGGTCCCAGGATACATACAGTCTGGCCATGATTCTGTCAGCCAGTTATCTATAAACTGCGATCTTGGTATTTTGGACAGACCAAAGGGTGACAAGTCTCAAGTCTTTGGATTTTGTCTTATAGTTAGCTGGAGAAGTAGGATAACTTGCTCTTAGGTCAAGTTGTTCCCATTTTCCTCGTTGTGAGGGTATCATATTAGGGCTGGCACTTGTTGGTGTCCGAGCACTGTTAAGGATGTCCCGGTTGGGATTTGTTTCCTGTGGCTGTTGTGAAGAAGTGTGTCGTTTCTATGTCTGTGGTCCAGGGTTCAAGGCTGGACAGTTTGTGTCTAATCACCTAGGGTCTAAGTTGGGTCCACGTGACATATTTTCAAGGTGGGAGATACCCCTGTATTTTAAACAAGTATGAGTTCTTATTCCTAATAAATAAGAGCTCGTTTTTATACATAAGATTTCCCCTTTTTTTAGTGTGCCTTTGCAGGGAGAAATGGTGCTACATTATATTGCTGGTGCATTTGAGGGTGGAGAGAGAGGAAAACAAAAACATGTCATACACCCAAAAAAGATAAAATAGAAATAAAAAAATATGTGCTCACATATATATATATATATATATATATATATATATATATATATATATATATATATATATATATATATATATATGACAAGAAAAAAGATTTTTAAGAAATGAAGTAAAAATTAATTAAAGAAACAAGGTGATGCAAGAGAGTATCGTGCATTTGGGGAAAAGCAGGTAAAGAGGTAGTGTAATACAGGACTTATACTTATGATGGTAGTATAGGTTTCTCCCTTGTCTTTTGAGATTTTCTTTTGGTGTGTGGGTTCCCGGGCACCTTTCCATCTCCCAAACTGACCTTCTTGAGATTGGCAAAAGATTTGCAGTAGGGAGGACTTGGGAGGAGTTCATGCATTGGGGGATACTTGTAGAGCTAAGTCCAGTTTCAAGTAACAGTCCACGTTAGGAAGGGTTGGTAAGGAGGACCACGCAGCATGAGTTAGCAGGGGAGTTGGTTGCCTTTTCTTGTAGGGGGCAAGGTGTGGGTTTGACTGCTTATTTCTTCATTTGGTTGCTGGGTACTGGTTCGCTGGGGAAGGAGGTCATTCTTGATGCCTAATGAATAAGAACTGAGGGTGAAGAGTTTTAATGTGGGGAATCTGGATGGGATTGCGGGGTGAAGGGTTAGTCGAATTTTTAAAGGGGTGAAAGGAAAAAGTATATGAAAGAGACAGGAAAGAAAAGAGGAAATAAATTAAAAAGAAAAGGAGAGAAAGAAAAAAGAAAAAAAAGAAAAAGGAAAAAACAGTACTGAGAAGAGTAGAGAAAGGAGCGAGGGAATGCTAGTTTGTTTGAGTGTGTTCGATGAGTAGGGCCTTAGTATAAGTCTATAGGTCACAGTTGCTGCTTTGGTGATTTGGGTGGTCACGTGATTCAAGTCCTAAATGAAGTATTACCTAGGGATAAGGGGAATGTTAAAGAGTTTTATCGGGACATTCTCATAGAGCAAGCTGTGTATGGTATCTTGTGTGATCGAGCACCGAGATGCAATCTTATTTTGTCCACCCTTCGTATCCAAGAACACCTGTAGACAGAAAAGCTGAGAGGTTATTTTAAGTGTAGAAAGATTAAGGCATTAAAACATATTTTTATGGAATGCTTCCATTGGAGTCAGTGGTTTCCCATGGTATCCTTTGCCTGTAATCCTGTATAAGATCCCTAAAGGCTTATTATGGGCCTTTGTAGTAGAAGGCTGATTACTTATGTGGTCTTTCTATGCTGCTGTTTCTGCTGTTTCTCTTTTTTTTGTGGTACAGTGTATAGTCAAGAGTTTGTGTTGTTCCTCTTTTATATATTTTGGGCACTGCTCTCCAGTATATGTTGACTGTTACAGTGTTTGGGGTTTCTACCCTGTTAAACTCTGTTATTTGATTGTGGAGTATTAGTTGTACATAATGTGTATGTTCTAAGTGCTTCAGAATAGTGCTATCATTCTGTGTTTATCTTTCATCTTCTGGCTTACTTCATTTAACATAATATGTTCTAGGTCCATCAACGTTGTTACAAAGTCTGTGATTGTATCATTTCTGAATGCTATGTAGTATTCCATTGTATACCACATCTTAATGATCTATTCATCTGTTGGATGTTGGACATCGAGGTTGGTTCCAAGACTTGGCTATTAGACTGAGTGCGGCGATAAATAGAGGGGTGCACACATACTTTGGAATGAATGTCCTTTCAACTTGGGGGTAGATACCTAGGAGAGCAAATGCCGGGTAAAATGGTAGCTCAATTCTGAGTTCTTTGAGCACTCTCCAGACTGTTCTCCATAGGTGTTGGACTAGGGGGCATTCCCACCAGCAGTGGATGAGAGTAAGTTTCATGCCACATCCACGCCAACATAGATTGTTCTTATTATTTTTGATGTGAGCCATCCTCACTGGTGTAAGGTGGTACCACATTGTTGTCTTTCTTTGGATTTCCCTAATGATGAGTGAAGGTGGGCATGTTTTCATGTGTTTGTTGGCCATCTTTCAGTCTTCCTCAGAGAAGTGTCTATTCATTTCACCTTCCCATTTTTTATGGCTTTATTTGGTTTGGGGGGGCTCAGCTTTCTGAGTGTTTTGTATATTCTGGATATCAGCCCTTTATCTGATATGATGGATGAAAAGATTTTTTTTCCAGTCAGTTAACTGTGTTCTTGTGTTAAGTAGGGTTTCTTTTGCCATGCAGAAGCTTTGTAGTTTGATATAGTCCCATTTGTTTATGCTTGACACTAAAGTTCTTGCCATTGGTGCTCCATCCTCGAAGTTCTTTTTGATATGTAGGTCTTCGAGTGTTCTACCTATTTTCTTCTCTATAAACTTTATAGATTCGGGTCTAATTTCGAGGTCTTTGATCAATTTTGAGTTGATTTTTGTATAAGGATGAGGTATGGGTCAATTTTGAATTTCTTGCATGTGGTTTTTCAGTTGTACCAACACCTTTGTTAAAAAGACTTTCTTTGTCCCATTTCAAGTTCTTGGCTCTTCTCTCAAATATCAGTTGACTATATACCTGGGGGCTTATGTCTGGAAATTCTGTTCTAACCCACTGATCTGAGACTCTGTCTTTGTATCAGTACCGTGCTGTTTTGATCACTATGGCTTTATAGTATAACTTCAGGTTAGGTAAGGAGATGCCACCCATTTCCTGTTTTTTAGTATGTGTTTGGCTATCCTGGGTCTTTTGTGGTTCCAGATAAATTTTATGATTAATTTTTCTAAGTCTTTAAAGAATGATGTCTGAATTTGGATGGGGATTGTGTTAAATCTATATAGGATTTTGGTAGGATGGTCATTTTGACTATGTTGATTCTTCCTACCCATAAGCATGGGATGTTCTTCCATTTCCCAAGATCCTCTTCAATTTCTTTCTCAAGTATTTGAAATTGGCCAGGTATAAGTCCTTCACTTCCCTGGTAAGGTTGATTCCTAGGTACTTGATGATTTTTGATACTATTTTAAATGGAGTTGTATTCTTAATTTCTCTCTCTCTCTTCAACTTCATTATTTGTATAAAGAAATGCAACTGTCTTTTGTGTATTGACTTTGTAACCAGCCACTTTGCTGTATTGGTTTATTGTTTCTAGGAGTTTTACTGTGGACTCTTTAGGGTTTTTTATGTATATCATCATGTCATCTACAAAAAGAGATAGTTTTAATTCCTCTTTCCCCATTTGATTCCTTTGATTCCCTTCTCTTGTGTGATTGCTATTGCTAGGACTTCTAAGACTGTTGAATAAGAGTGGAGAGAGTGGACATCCTTGCATAGTTCCTGTCCTTAGTGGGAATGCTTTCAGTTTTTCACCATTAAGGATAATGTTAGCTGTGAGCTTTTCATAGATAGCTATAACTATCTTGAGAAAGGTTTCTTCCAGACCTATTTTGCTTAGTATTTTCAACATGAATGGGTGTTGAATTTTGTCAAATGCCTTCTTTGCATCGATTATATGATCAAGTGGTTTTGTCTTTTTTATTATTGATGTGGTGTATGATGTTGATTTGCGTATGTTGAACCAGCCTTGCATCCCTGTGATGAAACCCACTTGGTCATGGTGTATAATCTTTTTGATGTAGTGCTGGATTCGATTCGCTAAGATTTTGTTGAGTCTTTTTGCGTCTATGTTCATTAGTGAGATTGATCTGTAGTTTTCTTTCTTGGTGGTATCTTTGCCTTCTTTAGAAATCAGAGTGATATTGGCCTCATAAAAGAAATTGGGGGGGGGAATTCCCCTCTTTTCAGTGGTTTGGAAGAGCCTGTGGATCAGTGGAAGTAATTCTTCTTGGAATGTTTGATATAATTCACCTGTAAAACCATCTAGGCCTTTTGTTCTTGGGGAGTTTCTTAATTACTGTTTCAATTTCCTCTGATGTGATTGGCCTGTTTAGGCTTTCTAAGTCCTCCTTTTCTAATCCTGGAAGCTGGTATTTTTCCAAGAATCTATCACTTTCTTCTGGGTTCTGTAGCCTGAGTATAGTTGTTCATAATATGTCCTTATGATGTGTTGGATTTCTTGGGGGTACTGTTGTAATCTCTCCCCTTTCATTTGTGATCCTGCTTATTTGGGTGTTTTCCCTCTTTTTCTTTTGGTGAGTCTTTCCAGTGGTTTTTCTATCTTGTTTATTCTTTCAAAAAACCAACTTTTGTTCTCATTGATTTTCTTTATTGTTTTCTTAGTTTCTATGTTGTTTATTTCTGCTCTGGTTTTTATTATTTCGTGCCTTCTGGTTGTGTTTGGGTTTCTTTGTTACTGTTGTTCCAGCTCCTTAAGATGGTCCTTTAAGCTGCTAATTTTGTCATTTTCCTCTTTCCTGACATAGGATTGTATTGCTATGAGTTCCCCCTGATTACTGCTTTTGCTGTGTCCCACAAGTTTTGACAAGTTGTTTCTTCATTGTCGTTTGTCTCAAGGAATCTTTTTATTTCTTCCTTGAGTATATCTGTGATCAGCTGTTTTTGAGCAGCATGCTGTTTAATCTCCAGATGTTGAATTTTCTCTATTGTTTCTATTTGACTTCTATTGCATAGTGATCTGACAGGGTGCTTCTAATGATCCTTACCTTTGTGATTTTATGCAGGTTAGATTTCTATCCTAAGGCATGGTCTATTCTGGAGAAGGTTCTTTGTGGACTTGAGAAGAATATGTATTTTGCTTTCTGGGGGTGGAGGGCCCTATATAAGTCTATGACTCCTAGTTCTTCCAATTTTTCATTTAGGGTTCTTATTTCTTTGTTAATTTTCTGTCTTATGGATCTGTCCAGTGGTGATAGTGAAGTATGAAGGTCTCCCACTACTACCACATTTCCCCTCATGTGTTTCTCCAGTTTTGCAAACAGTTTCTGTACATATTTTGCTGGCTCTGCATTAGGTGCATAGATGTTAACCAGTGTTAGCACTTCTTGGTCTAGTGTTCCCCTGATCAGTAAGTAGTGACACTCTTTGTCTCTGATCACTTTTTTGAGGTTGAATGCAATTTGGTTTGATATAAGAATAGCCACTCTTTCTTTTTTATTTCCATTGGTCTGGATAATTGATTTCCATCCTTTTATTCTAAGCCAGTGCCTATCTTGTACTTGTAGGTGTGTTTCTTGTAAGCAGCAAAAATCTGGTTTATGTTTTCTACTCCAGTTCTCTATTATGTGTCTTTTATTGGGAGAGTTTAGTCCATTAACATTTAATGAGATTATTGACAGAGAGGGCTGTTGTGCAGTTGTGTTGTTTAGAGTGGTTGTCACAATCGGGGGTTTGGATTGTATAATTCGTCTCTGAGTAGGTCATTTAGGGTCGGTTTTGTTTGTGCAAATAGTGCAAGTTATTTTCTGTTTGAGAATGACTTTAGTCTTCCCTTCCATATGAATGAGAGTTTCGCTGGATAGTGGACACTAGGTTGAAAATTTCTTTCATTCAGTTGTTTAAATATGTCATCCCACTGTCTTCTTGCTTGAAGTATTTCATATGGGAGATCTGGTTTGATTCTAATGTTCCTTCCTTTGTATGTGAGTTTTTTTTTCTCCCTTATTGCTTTAAGTAGGTCGCCTTTCTCTTTGTTTCTTACCATTTGAATTACTATGTGTCTTGGAGTTGGTTTATTAGGGTCTATTTTGTTGGGATTTGCTCAGATGTGTCTTTCCAGAAGTTGGGAATATTTTCCACTATTATCTCCCTGACTAATTGTTCTTTCCCTTTCCCTGTTTCCTCCCCTTCTGGTATACCTACAATTCTTAAATTGTAGTTTTTTTTTTTGTCTTTGTTCATTAAATACTGGACTTTTAATTCCAATGCTTTTTATTCTATTTCTTTGTTGGCTTCTTTGTTGTCTTTTGATTGCAGTTTATCTTTGAGTTGTTCTCTGTGATTCTCGAGCTGTGCGATTTTGCTCTTCTGGCTTTCTACAGTTTTACGTATTTCATTTAATTGTTTGTATGGAGTCTTTCATATTTTGTAGGAGTTCTTGTTTAAGTTGGTTCATTTGTTCATCTATTGATTTATTGTAGTCTCTGGCCAGTGTGTCTTTCATTTCTTCTAGCATGGCTTGGAATTCTATTCTCATGGCTGCTTTAACGTCTTCCTCTCTTGGGTCTGCACATTTTGGTGGACTTGAAAACTTGTCTGATTTCTCTCCATCTCCCCTGTTGTTAATTTTTTCCTTGGTTTACCCATCTTTCTTTGCATTTATTGGCTTGGCTTGGAGTGCAGTGCCTTCAGGTTTCAGCCCGCTTTTGTCACTTGTGGTATGGGGTTGGGTCTATTCTCGGGATATGGTTCTATGTGAGTATGTTGGGTGATGTCACTGAGTTTTGGACCTTCCCTAGTCCTCAGTCCAGCCTGACCAATCACCACTCCCTTCAAGCCAGACAGTGCAGGTTCACTCTCCGGCCTGTCCCTGATCTCTTGAATGGCCGCCCTAGTTGGCGACTTTCTGCACCCACTCTGGCCTGTTCTGGGAGCTCAAGGTTCTCTAGAATGGCTGCTTTCCACCTGCCCTAGTCGGCGACCTCCTGCACACACTCTGGCCTGTTCCAGGAGCTCAAGGTTCCCTAGAATGACTGTTTTCCACTCGCCCTAGTTGGCAACCTTCTGCACCCACTCTTGCCTGTTCTGGGAGCTTAAGGTTCTCTACATTGGCCGCTTTCCACCCTCCCTAGTGGGCGACCTCCTGCACGTACTCAGGCCTGTTCAGAGCTCATGGTTCCCTAGATTGCCCACACTCCCCCCGCCTTAGTGACCTCCTGCACCACTCTGGCCTGTTCGGAGCTCAAGGTTCCCTCCACATTCATATCTCATAGAGATGGGAACACACAAATCTTGCTATACAGTGGGACCTTGCACCCTGAAAATTGTCATAATGACCTGGCTCAGGCTTTGGAGGAACAGGCATTGTCCATTTACCACTGAACCAGGGATGCCATCTACAAAACAACCATTGTTGTGTATAACATTACCTGAAAGCAATCTTCTACCAGGGAAGACCCTACTACTGCTCTGGTATAGACTTTCTCAAAAGAGACTTCCCTTAACACACAGAAGACTTAACAATGACAACGACCTGCTTTCAGGACCGAGCTCTCTGCATCGCCCTCTAATTGTTGGGCAAAAATAGAGGATGCTTCATATCATCCTGGCTTTTATGTGTGATGTGGATATATTCCAGTATCTTTGATTACAGAGGCCTGACACCAACAGCAGTGACTGTGTGGAGGATAGGTGTGTGTTGGCACTACAGACAATGACTTGGTTTGGACAGCCAAGTGTGCCTGGAGCCTGGAGTTGGTCTTGTGCTGGAGAACTTCAGGGGTAAGGTCTCCTTGTAGTTAGGTTAAGGGTTTTGATTTCCGTGTCACCTATATTTTGCTGAGCCTATGCAAACAACTGCCACTCTAACACCATCTTTGCTGTGCTCCTTTGACTCATCCTTAATGAAATAATGTATTATGATCAACTGTGTCAACAATACTATAGCCTTCAATGTGAAAGGAGTTACATAAATTTTGTGTGTTTGGATTGCTTTGTGTACTGCTAAGAAATTTTGTAATGTACTACAGTATGGGGGCTTGAGGGACAAAGTAATTGTGCATTGGTTTGGTTTTGTTTTTCTTAATGTTTTTTGGCTGAAAATTCAGAATTACGGTATCAGCAAGGGACTACTTTTGAGAATTTTGTTTATGGATGATAGTCTTCCCACTGTAACTTTACCTTGTCCTCTTTCATTGCATCTTTGTCTTCATAAAAAAGAAAGAAAGAAAGAAGAAAGAAAGAAGAAGAAAGAAAGAAAGAAAGAAAGAAAGAAAAGAAAGAAAGAAAGAAAAAGAAAGAAAGAAGAAAGAAAGAAAGAAAGAAAGCAAGAAAGAAAGAAAGAAAGAAAGAAATAAAAAAAAAAGAAAGAAAGAAAGAAAAAAGGTTTTATTATAAAAACCTTAGATGTTTCATAGATAGCTTCCCTGGTTCAGGAGGATGCCTATTCTTCTGAGGCCTGTGCTTGGTATTATATCAATGTTCAGGGTGTAAGGTCCCATTGCACTACAAGTTTTGTGTGTTCCAATCTCTATTAGATAAGAACTTATTTGTATGTATAGTATTTTCCCATTTTAATATGCCTATGCAAACAAGGAAAAATGTCATGTGGTGTTATCGGCACATATGGGGGCCATATGAACAAGTCCAACAATCCCCATGACATGGTTCAATCATAGCATTAAACTGAGGGACTCTTTCACAAAAATTCCTTATTGAACAGCTCACAAAGAGAAGAAAAGATAAAAAGTGGGTAGAATCGTCACTGTAAAAGAATACTTAGTAAGAGTTATAGCTGTCAAAGAAAATACATATAAAATATTCAAAAGACATATGTGTCCATTTTATGTCTTTTGAAATAGTTGGGGTTGCTAAATGCAATGCATGAATTTGGTCTGTGATTAGGACTGTGCAGTACTGAAGTTAAAAAGAGTAAATGTGGGGTACTGATGGTTGGGGGTGAGAGAGTAGGGGCTTTGTAGGGGTGTGTAAAATGGCAGAATCTGTTGGGGCAGGAGGTCAGTCTTGGTGCCTAACAAGTTAAGAACTGAGGCTAAAGAGGGTTAATTAAGGGGAAGATAATGAATCCGGATTGGGAGATGAGGGAGTAGAAGGGGCTCTGGTGTGGGGGAGGGGCAATATGTCAGAGTGGCTATATACATTGTATAGCTGAATTGTTTATGGATTAGGCTTGGCAGTCAGAGAGGACCACTCTATAGAAAGTCACGTCTACATATACAGTGATTTTAGAAACCTATTTAAATGTTATCCTCCAAATCTAGAGTAGATTTCAGGATCTTTAATACAGAAACATGATACCAACAACAGAAACTGTGTGAAAAATAAAAGTGTAATGGCAGTACAGACAATGACTTGGATTAGACAAACTAGTTTCCCTGGAGCCTAGAGTTGGTCTTATGCCAGGAAACCTCAGGGGTAGGGTCTCCTTGTATTTAGGCCAAGGCTTTTCCTTTCCATGTCCCTCATATTTTGGTGGGCCTAAGCAAACAATAATTGCCAATTTAACATCATTTTTACAGTGCTCCTTTGACTCTAATCCTTAAGAAAAACAACACACTTAAACTAATATGCATGTGCATGGAAATGTAAAAATGTACATTGCCTTCAATGTTTAAGGAGTTACATAAGTTTTATGACATTAGATTGCTTTGTGTGCTGCTAAGAAATATTATGTATTACAATGTGGGGACTTGTGGGACATAGTAATTGCATATGGATTCTTTTTTCTTTTATTTTTCTTTTATATTTATTTATTTATTTATTTTTATTTGAACACCTTGATTACATACATGATTGTGTTTGGGTTTCAGTCATGTAAAGATCACCAACCCATCAACCAATGCAACATTCCCATCACCAATGTCCCAAATCTCCCTCCCTCCCCACCCGACTTCCCGACTGTACTTTAAACAGGCTCCTCCAATTCCCCTCATGCATTTCTCAATATTAGGACAGTTCAAAATGTAGTTATTTCTCTAACTAAACTCATCACTCTTTGTGGTGAGCTTCCTGAGGTGAGCTGTAACTTCCAGCTCTATTCTCTTTTGTGTCTGAAAATTATCATTCCAAGAATGTCTTTCATTTTTCTTAAAACCCATAGATGAGTGAGACCATTCTGCGTATTTTCTCTCTCTCTCTGACTTATTTCACTCAGCATAATAGATTCCGTGTACATCCATGTATAGGAAAATTTCATGACTTCATCTCTCCTGACAGCTGCATAATATTCCATTGTGTATATGTACCACAGTTTCTTTAGCCATTCGTCTGTTGAAGGGCATCTGGGTTGTTTTCAGAGTCTTGCTATAGTAAATAGTGCTGCAATGAATATAGGTGTAAGGAAGGGGTTTTTGTGTCTGAAAATTATCATTCCAAGAATGTCTTTCATTTTTCTTAAAACCCATAGATGAGTGAGACCATTCTGCGTATTTTCTCTCTCTCTCTGACTTATTTCACTCAGCATAATAGATTCCGTGTACATCCATGTATAGGAAAATTTCATGACTTCATCTCTCCTGACAGCTGCATAATATTCCATTGTGTATATGTACCACAGTTTCTTTAGCCATTCGTCTGTTGAAGGGCATCTGGGTTGTTTTCAGAGTCTTGCTATAGTAAATAGTGCTGCAATGAATATAGGTGTAAGGAAGGGGTTTTTGTATTGTATTTTTGTGTTCCCAGGTATATTCCTAGGAGTGGTATAGCTGGATTGTATGGGAGCTCAATTTCCAGTTTTTGGAGGAATCTCCATATCGATTTCCATAAAGGTTGAACTAGATGGTGTGGGGGTAGGTCAAACCCCTTGTTGATGGTCTCCAAGTCAAAGAATGATTCCCAAAAAGATAAATTGAATCCCATCCTTCGTCCCCCCCTTTTTGGGGGAGACTTTGATAATAATGTCCGGAGTAAATAATCAAGAGTGCAAAAGATTAGGGGACCATAAGGTTCAGCAAAGAAAGTCTTTTGTCAGTTGCAGCCAGCTCCAAAAAGCAAACTGAACCAGCAGTCAGTTCTGGCAAAAGAGCTCCCTATGCCTCCCCAACAAGCTATTTATTTATTTTCTTAATCACCCACACCTGGAAGATCCAGGTGGGATGACAGGCAAAAACATTATTACAATAATCACACAACAATTCCCCCTTTTTTGTAAGCAAACAATAATAGTATACAATACAATACAATAATATACAATACAATACAACACTACATAATTACAATTACAAAACTTTAATGAAATATTAAATACTATAATTAGTATAGATCTTTATAATTAGTATAGATCTTTACTATAATTAATTGAAATAAAACATTAATTTCAATTAATTAAAAACATTTAATTACACTAATCATAAATTAAATATACTTTAAAAGATTTTAATCATAAAAAATACAAATATATAAGTTAAAAAATTTTTTACCAGGTTCAAAGTTACTCTCAAAAAATAAGGAGTATAAAACTCCTAAAAGTCCAATCAAAGACATTTGATGAATCAGGAAAGACGAGTTGTAACTTGATATAGAACACAGCACTGGAACAGTTAATGATGTATTCCTCAGTTCGATATCAGAGAGGCCTTGCAATTGTGATGAGATTCCTACAAATAAAACGTTAAGAACTAGGAAGAAAAGATGAATTGTGAGAAATTAATAAATTAAAGGCATAAGTGTCAAGAAAAGAAAACATAAACAAAAAATTACAAAACCCTATAAACATGCAAATACATACTATACAAAATTATGAAAAATAACACTCACTTATAATTGCCAAAAATATCTATTAGACAGGAATCAAAATAAAAGCCAAAGAAAAAATTTTAACTGAATCAACAAAAAACACTTTTGAAAATACAATATGAAAAAACTGTTTAAAATAAATATTTCACAGTAACAAAAAATTATGTAACAAAAAAACTTTTTAAATCAAAGTCGAATAAATCTAGATGATCAAGAATTTCATTGCAACATGACCATAAAATTCCATAATGCAAATAATGAAACAATAAATATAGTATCATCAGTCATCATATAAGAGCATTGTGAAACAGAGTCTACCCCAAAATTATGGCTTATATCAAAAACTAGAATTATACCTCCCATCTCAAAATCTATGTTGAGCAGCAATAAAACACTGATGTTACAATGAAAGTCAAAAGTTGCCAAAATGAACATATATCGATACACCAATCTATAATAGCAACATTAAAACATGATTAATAAGCATTTCTTTCATAAAGGTCTTAAGTAACATCAATATATTGCAAAATCTTCTAATTATAGTTGACCTAAAACAATACTGAAATTAAGGCATAAATACATCATACAAACAAACCACAATGGGGGATTTCATCGTATCTCTTTCCTATTAAGGAATCATATTTAAAAAATGATCAGTGTAAAACATCAATGATAATCGATCAAATAAAGGAAATGATCATTAAGTCTTCATAGTAGATCTCTGAGAAATATAAAACAAGATATATGCTGCTGTTAGATTTTACTGATGCAATAGGGATTTTCTTGATCTTCTTATCATCAAAATTAATCCAAATACTGTTCTGTGGCAATTTTACATATGAAGTACAATGTCCATAATGAACTTGACCAAAATGATTTGATACTGATGATAAATTATATTTTTCAATCTTGTTATTATCTTCTAGAGTGAATTCTGCTAAATTGAGATCTTCCAAAGGAAAATCCACATAAGTGTATAATTTTTTAATCTGTTTCCCATCAAAAGCAAAACGTTTCAAATGAATTATCAATACGGGAGGTATTTTCCATAAATATGTTTTCTTTGAAAAATCCCTTTTAGTATTGCAATTATTACAGTGAATTCTATTGTTATCTCTCAAATCTTCTTCTTTAAAAAATTCAACAAGGCATTCCTGTAAAGTACATTTATCTGCAGACTTGACAGCCAGGGACAACTGAACAAATGTTTCATAAACCTCAGACTTTTGGTAACATGTAAGACACTGTAGTATAGATTTAAACTGTCCTTGAAAGGTATCATAGATAATAGATTTGCAAACTCTAAATTGTTCATATTTATCATTGTCTATAAAGTGTACAGTTTCATCTGTTATTGAATTTTTAAGCAAATCTTGATGTAGTCCTTCTATAAGAAACATTAATAATTCGTGAGGATCCTGTTGGTTGTGTCCAGCAAATTGGACATTGAGTAAACTTATTGTTGCTTTGAAGCTTTCAGGATTGAAATACTTATGGCATCCATTTCCCATGATTTTGATAAGATGACCAAATTCATCTGCTAATTTACCTTTATGTCCCTTTGGATTTTCTCTGTTAATATCTTTTTTATAATGCTCTTGATAAAAATACTGAGTCAAGTCTGTAATATTATACAAGCATTGCAATATTGAATTCATGTAACATGAGTTACCCAAATTTTGTAATCCAGTGAAAACAGGTTTCTGTTTTTCTATTTGTAGTCCAGACTGTAAGGATTTTTCACTTTTGTCAGATTCACTGAGAATATGAGGTATGAAAGTTAATCCCTCACTTACTTTCCCAGTCACCTCAGCAGCACCACAACTGTCAATATCTTGAGCACTCTGTACTTGATGTGGGGAGGAATCTATAGTCCTAGCAACCTGACCTTGATCATCAGCGCCAGTCCGATTTCTAACGAGGCGCAAGGGGACCCAAAATTTCTTAGGAGGGTTGTCATTTGTAGATACATAAGCATAACCCCTCCCTCTCAAGAGGAGATAACCAGCAATCCATTTTTTATCCTCTTTTATCCAAATTGGAATATTTGTTGTTTCTTGTCTCTGATTATCTTCTTTAAAATGTTTTTCCCCTGCTGTATAGCTCTCTCCCTGAGGTAAATTTAGATAATTTAGTGTAATGAGAGTCAAAGATAACAGCTCCGTTGGCATTAAACCTCTTTTTCTATTCTTTTGCAACTGAGTTTTCAGAGTTCTATGGGCTCTTTCCACAATTGCCTGTCCTTGACAATTGTGGGGAATTCCTTTAAGATGTTTTATCTGCCATTCATTACAAAAAAATTCAAAAGTTTTACTTATATAAGATGGTCCATTATCAGTCTTAATAGAATACGGAATACCCATAACAGAAAAACATTGTAAAAGAAAACTGCAAACTGCCTTAGATTTTTGGGAAGACATAGGAATTGCCCAAATAAATCGAGAATATGTATCCACTACCACATGAAGGTATGGTTTTTTGGGAAATAAGTCTGTTTGAGTTACATCCATTTGCCACAATTCGTTAGACTGCAAGCCTCTTGGATTTGCTCCTGCTATATGAGTCTTTTGTGCTAGCGGGGCACATATGTTACATCTCTTTATAATTTCTCTCGCTTGCCTCCATGGAATTTGATAATTTACATGTAAACGACGAGCATTTGTGTGTAAGGCTGAATGTTCCTCTACAGGTGATTTAAATACAGGCATTGCCAACAAATCAGCAGTTTTATTTCCTTGAGCCATTGGCCCTGGAAGGCCTGAATGAGCTCTAATATGTGTGATGAAGATAGGTTCAGTTCTTTTTTGAATAATGTGTTGTAACTTTTTTAATAAATTCTGTATAATAGGACTATGAGAATTGAGGGAGGCAGTGGCTATCATCGGGCATAAATTTACAACATATAAAGAATCAGAAACGACATTTATGGCTTCAGATACATTTTCTAATAGATAAATTAATGTTGCTAATTCAACTTTCTGTGCAGACTTATATTTGGTTTCTATTGTTATGTTCATATTTTCTCCGGTTATTCCGCCTCGTCCCCCACTTGATCCATCTACATAAAAAACTTTTGCATTGGGAATAGGAGAATCCCTCACAATTGAATAGATAACAAACTGAGTCTTTTTCAAAAAGTCCCAGGTCTTTCCTTTTGGATAGTGAGAAGAAATCTCTCCTGTAAAATCTGAGAGAGCCCTTTGTAGAGATTCATTAAGAGGCAATATTAATTCAATTTCCTTTTTTGGTATTGGCAATATTATTATATCTGGATCAAAACCTAACAAAGATATTGATCTGAGTCTTACTTTGATAATCAATTCTGAGATTAGTTGCAGGTAAGATATCACAGACTGAGGCTGTTTGTTATGTAAATACACCCATTCCA
Source organism: Suncus etruscus (assembly GCF_024139225.1). Lineage (NCBI taxonomy): Eukaryota > Metazoa > Chordata > Mammalia > Eulipotyphla > Soricidae > Suncus > Suncus etruscus. The sequence continues at coordinate 54,198,273 of NC_064864.1, read as the reverse complement.
AAGGACCAGCCTGTTGCATTAAAGCCGCAGTAGGTGTTTCTTTTGTAGGGAAAATTAATAAAAATACCTTTTCTCCAGGGATAAATCTTAAGAGAAATGATTTTTGTAGTCTGTTCAAGAAAATGTCCAATTCATTTTTAGCAGCTTGTGTTAAATTTCTGGGACTATCTAATGCAGGATTACCTTCCAAAGTTTTAAACAGATTATACAGCTCTGCATTTGAAATTCCTAGTGCTGGGCGGAGCCAATTTACATCACCCAAAAGTTTCTGAAAATCATTAAGCGTTTTAAGGTTCTCTTTTTTTATGGAAATTTTTTGTGGACGTATTGATGTTCTGTCCAAAATAAAGCCCAAGTATTGATATGGTGGCATGGTCTGTATTTTTTCTAAAGCTATTTTCAGTCCTGCCATTTGCAAACAATTGATCACATAAGCATATAATTTCTGTAAATCTGTTTCATTATTCATTGTAATTAAAATATCATCGGTGTAATGATAAATTATAGCTTGGGGAAATCTTTCATGAGCAGGGCTCAAAATTTTGTCCACAAAATATTGACACATAGTTGGTGAATTTAGCATGCCCTGAGGGAGAACAGTCCATTGAAAACGCCTGCAAGGGTGAGTATTATTAATAGAAGGAACTGAGAATGCAAAACGGTGTTTATCATCTGGGTGAATAGGAATATGATAGAAACAGTCTTGCAAGTCAATTATAATTAGTGGCCATTCCTTAGGGATTACTACAGGTGATGGTAAACCTGTCTGTAATTTTCCCATAGGTACCATAGATAAATTCACAGCTCTCAGATCCATTAACAATCTCCATTTACCAGATTTCTTTTTTATGGTAAATACAGGTGAATTCCATTGAGAAAATGAAGGCTCAATATGTCCTAATTTTAGCTGTTCTTCCACTAATTCTGTCAGCACCTTTAATTTATCAGTTTTAAGGGGCCACTGGCCTATCCAAATTGGTTCATCAGATTTTCATTTTATTTTTATTGGTGCTGGGGTTTTTCTGGCATTGGCCCCTACCAAAAATTTTGGGTTTTTAATTCAGAAGAAGGTTCAGGCTCACCTTGAGCTAATGGAATATGGAATTCTGCCTTCCATTGTTTATGCAAATCACGGCCCCACAAGGATGGTGAGAATGGGCCCACATGAGGTCTGATTATAGCCTTTTGATTTTCTGGGCCATAAAATACCATGGTTCTTGTGCTTAACAAACAAGAACTCAGGCCTCCTATTCCTTTTAATGAATATGGAATTTCTTGCAGAGACCAATTTTTGGCCATTCTTTATCAGAAATTACAGTGATCTGAGCACCTGTGTCTATCATGCCATTGAAGACTTGCCCTTCTATATTAAGTTTAATCATTGGATTTTCATCTTTACATTTAGTAATCAGAGCCACTAATGGGTTTTTGGCAGCCCCTGGATCTGTGCTTCCAAAACCTCCAGTTCTTATCTTATCTGAAGTCCCAAATTTAACATAAGGTATTATTACTATTTGGGCAATTGTCTCCCCTTTTTTGAAAGTCCAAGTAACTGGCACATTGATAACTACAATAATTTCTCCCTTTGAATCTGAATCAATAACACCTGTGGTTACTGATATACCTTTTACATTAAGGGAACTTCTGCCCAGAATCAAACCCATTGTATCTGGGGGTGGTGGTCCCACTATGCCTGTGTGTAACATATAAGGGCATTCTCCTGGGTAAATTGTAATGTCCACTGGGCAAGTTATATCAAGCCCAGCACTGCCCACAGTGGCATGTGTTAATTCATTAATTGAGATTAATCTTCTTGGGCTGGGCTGGGGAGAATTATGGTTTGATGACTTTGCCCCTGATTTGTAAGGGCCTGGGGATTGGCCCTGTAGGAGTTTCCCTGTTTTTTAATTGTAGATCCTGGAGGAACTGAATTTAACAAAAGACGGCAATTTATTTTAATATACCCTTGTTTTCCACAATGGTAACAGGCAAATTGTCTCCTAGGGTTTGTATTAAAACCTCTTCCTATGTTATTATTAGGGGGATTTCCAGATCTACAGTCTTTCACCCAGTGGTAACCCTTATTACATTTTGGGCAGAGACCTGGTTTTCGGGCAAGTTTTTGTCCCCTTTGGTAAAGAGGTTTATTTCCTTTAGTAATTGCAAAGGTTTGCACCTGATCTGAATTTGCTAATGAATGGGGTATATCATAAACATTCCTACATACATATAAAAATTCATTTAAATCAGCTTTTTCCTGTAACGGAGCCAATACCAATTTGTAAGCTGAAATAGCATTATGATAAGCCAAACATTTTTCTAGAAATTTCCTCACCTCATCATTTTTAACTTGTATTTTTAAAGCATCTTTGAGTTTAGCCACAAATTCTACATAAGGCTCTTGGGGACCTTGGATGATTCTTAAAAAGGTTCCCTCACCAGTACTGTTAGTATCAATTCTTTCCCATGCAGATAATGCAATGTCTTTAATTATTTTTGAGATTTCCTTTGGTAAAGCTGCTTGTGTCTGTATATCTGAATATTGATTTTCTCCCATTAATAATTCATATGAGAGATTAACCCCTGCCACTCGTTTTTTGGTTCCATCTGGACTATATAGTTTGGATTTCACACCCTCTGCATATAACATTTCCCATTCAGTTCGCTGTTTAGATGGCAGGCATATTTCAGCAAGTTTTTTAAAGTCATGCAGAGTCCAAATTGATTTTCGACACCACATGCTTAGCACCTCCTGACAATATGGAGAGGTAGCCCCATATTCTTTACATGCTTTCTTAAACCGTTCTACATCCTCCATTTCAAGAGGTTCATAATTTGAAACATATACTGTTTGAAATGGAATTGAGGCTGGATTAGCAGAAGTACCTTGCACAGGACTCTGATGCCTGAGGTGTGGAATACTAGAATGTGGTTCATTGACTGAGTTGGCATTAGCATGTGAGTCCATACTGTGAACAGAATCAGGACTCTCTTGTGGACTTAGCACTGGAGGCTGATCATCAGTGTCAAGATCTTGATTTGAATTATGAGTATCTAAATTACGTGTCTGAGTTGATTTTTTACCGGCAATTTTTTTGTTGCCAGTGTCAGATTTATCAGCCTGTATCTTAGTTTGAATTTTCATAGGAAAAATTTCTTTATTGTCCATATTTGTCATCACTTTACAATTTCCACATTCTCTATTTCCTAACCACCAGCGAATGCCTATGCATATGGTAGTCATATTAGCCAACACAGAAATTCCACAAACTATGACTAATGGAGACCACTCAAGCAATGCAAATATTGGAGTAGAAATTTTTGATTGAATTGTAAGCAGCAACCATCCAACAACAATGATATTTACTAGTATCAAACCAAATGGTTTATATCCAAGCAGAGTAATGCACTTGAGTAATGCCAAACCGATGTATTTAATAACAGATGGCATAGTGAGTGTGAGTATCCATAATAACCAGCCAAGGACCTCCAGAGGTGATTTCCAATAAAACATATCACTTACAGTTCCAGAGGGTCCAGATTCACCTGTTCCGGGCGCCAAATGTGGGGGTAGGTCAAACCCCTTGTTGATGGTCTCCAAGTCAAAGAATGATTCCCAAAAAGATAAATTGAATCCCATCCTTCCGTCCCCCTTTTTGGGGGAGACTTTGATAATAATGTCCGGAGTAAATAATCAACGAGTGCAAAAGATTAGGGGACCAAAGGTTCAGCAAAGAAAGTCTTTTGTCAGTTGCAGCCAGCTCCAAAAAGCAAACTGAACCAGCAGTCAGTTCTGGCAAAAGAGCTCCCTATGCCTCCCCAACAAGCTATTTATTTATTTTCTTAATCACCCACACCTGGAAGATCCAGGTGGGATGACAGGCAAAAACATTATTACAATAATCACACAACAGATGGCATTCCCACCAGCAGTGGATAAGAGTTCATTTCTCTCCATATCCCTACCAACTCTGCTTGTTCTCATTCTTTGTGATGTGTGCCATTTTCTGTGGTGTGAGGTGGTATCTCATCATTGTTTTGATTTGCATCTCCCTGATGATTAGTGATGTGGAGCATTTTTTCATGTGTGCTTTGGCCATTTGTATTTCTTCTTTGTCAAACTGTCTGTTAATTTCTTCTCCCCATTTTTGGATGGGATTAGATGTTTTTTTCTTGTAAAGTTCTGTCAGTACCTTGTATATTTTGGAGATTAGCCCATTATCTGATGAGTATTGGGTGAAAAGTTTCTCCCACTCAGTGGGTGGCTCTTGTATCCTGGGCACTATTTTCTTTGAGGTACAGAAGATTCTGAGCTTAATATATTCCCATCTGTTAATCTCTGCTTTCACTTGCTTGGAGAGTGCAGTTTCCTCCTTGAAGATGCCTGTAGTCTCAATGTCCTGGAGTGATTTGCCTATGTGTTGTTCTATATATCTTATGGTTTTGGGTCTGATATTGAGGTCTTTAATCCATTTAAATTTTACCTTCATACATTATGTTAGCTGAGGGTCTAAGTTCAATTTTTTCCAAGTGGCTATCCAGTTGTGCCAACACCACTTGTTGAAGAGACTTTCTCTGCTCCATTTAGGATTTCCTGCTCCTTTATCAAAATTAGGTGATTGTATGTCTGGGGAACATTTTTTGAGTATTCAAGCCTATTCCACTGATCTGAGGACCTGTCCTTATTCCAATACCATGCTATTTTGATAACTATTGCTTTGTAGTAAAGTTTAAAGTTGGGGAAAGTAATACCTCCCATATCCTTTTTCCCAATGATTGCTTTAGATATTATAGGGAGATTATTGTTCCAAACGAATTTCAAAAGTGCCTGATCCACTTCTTTGAAATGTCATGGGTATCTTTAGAGGGATAGCATTAAATCTGTATAATGCTTTAGGGAGTATTGCCATTTTGATGATGTTAATCCTGCCAATCCATGAGCAGAGTATGTGTTTCCATTTCCGTGTGTCCTCTCTTATTTCTTGGAGCAGAGTTTTATAGTTTTCTTTGTATAGGTCCTTCACATTTTTTGTCAAGTTCATTCCAAGATATTTGAGTTTGTGTGGCACTATTGTGAATGGGGTTGTTTTCTTAATGTCCATTTCTTCCTTATTACTGTTGGTGTATAGAAAGGCCATTGATTTTTGTGTGTTAATTTTGTAGCCTGCCACCTTGCTATATGAGTCTATTCTTTCAAGAAGCTTTTTGGTAGAGTCTTTAGGGTTTTCTAAATACAGTATATTGTCATCTGCAAACAGTGAGAGCTTGACTTCTTTCTTTCCTATCTGGATTCCCTTGATATCTTTTTCTTACCTAATCGCTATAGCGAGTACTTCCAGTGCTATGTTGAATAGGAGTGGTGAGAGAGGACAGCCTTGTATTGTGCCAGAATTTAAAAGGAAGGCTTTCAGTTTTTCTCCATTGAGGATAATATTTGCCACTGTCTTGTGGTAGATGGCCTTAACTATATTGGTAAAGGTACCTTCCATTCCCATCTTGCTGAGAGTTTTGATCAAGAATGGGTGTTGGACCTTATCAAATGCTTTCTCTGCTTCTATTGATATGATCATGTTGTTTTTAATTTTCTTGTTGTTGATGTTGTGTATTATGTTGATAGATTTATGGATGTCAAACCATCCTTGCATTCCTGGGATGAAACCTACTTGATCATAGTGGATGATCTTCTTAATGAGGCATTGGATCCTATTTGCCATGATTTTGTTGAGGATATTTGCATCTGTATTCATCAGCGATGTTGGTCTGTAATTTTTTTTCATAGCATTTCTGTCTGGTTTAGGTATCAGGGTGATGTTGGCTTCATAAAAGCTATTTGGAAGAGTTTCCGTTTGTTCAATTTCATGAAAGAGTCTTGCCAGGATTGGTAGTAGTTCCTCTTGGAAAGTTTGAAAGAATTCATTAGTGAATCTATATGGGCCTGGGCTTTTGTTTTTGGGCAGACATTTGATTACCATTTAAATTTCATCAATGGTGATGGGGGTGTTTAGATATATTACATTCTCTTTCTTCAACTTTGGAAGATTATAGAGTCAAGAATTATCCATTTCTTCCAGGTTCTCATTTTTAGTGGTGTAGAGTTTCTCAAAGTAGTTTCTGATTACCCTTTGAATCTCTGTCATATCAGTAGTGATCTCTCCTTTTTCATTCCTAATATGAGTTTTTCTCTCTGTCTCTGTTTTGTTAGGTTTGCCAGTGGTCTATCAATCTTATTTATTTTTTCAAAGAACCAACTTCTGCTTTGTTGATCTTTCGGATTGTTTTTTGGGTTTCCACTTCATTGATTTTTGCTCTCAGCTTTGTTATTTCCTTCTGTCTCCATATTTTTGGGTCTTTTTGTTGAGCACTTTCTAGTTCTATTAGCTGTGTCATTAAGCTACTCAGGTAAGCTCCTTCTTCCTTCCTGATATGTGCTTGCAAAGCTTACAATTTTCCTTTCAGTACTGCTTTTGCTGTGTCCCATAAGTTCTGACAGTTTGTGTCTTTATTGTCATTTGTTTCCAGGAACACTTTGATTACCTCCTTGATTTCATCTCGGACCCACTGGTTATTGAGTATGAGGCTGTTTAACTTCCAGATTTTAAAGTGTTTCTTCTGAGCCCCTTTAGAATTCACAAAAAATTTCAGAGCCTTGTGGTCAGCAAAGTTAGTCGGCAAAATTTCTATCCTCTTGATATTATGGAGGTATGTTTTATGTGCTAGCATGTAGTCTATCCTGGAGAATGTCCCATGCACATTGGAGAAGAATGTGTATCCAGGTTTCTGGGGATGGAGTGTCCTATATAAATCCACTAAGCCTCTTTCTTCCATTTCTCTTCTCAGGTCTAGAATATTCTTGTTGGGTTTCATTCTGGTTGACCTATCCAGTGTTGACAAAGCCTTGTTGAGTTCTCCCACAATTATTGTGTTGTTATTGACATTATTTTTCAGATTTGTCAACAGTATATTCAAATATTTTGCTAGCCCCATTCGGTGCATATATGTTTAGAGAGTTATTTCTTCTGCTCTACATACCCATTGATGAATATAAAATATCCATCTTTTTCCCTTACAACTTTCCTGAGTATAAAGTTTGCATTATCTGATATTAGTATAAAGTTTGCATTATCTGATATTAGTATGGCCACTCCAGCTTTTTTGTGGGTGTTGTTTGCTTGGATAATTTTTCTCCAGCCTTTTATTTTGAGTCTATGTTTTTTCTGACTATTCAGGTGTGCTTCTTGTAGGCAACAGAAGGTTGGATTGAGTTTTTTGATCCACTTAGCCACTCTGTGTCTCTTAACTGGTGCATTTAGTCCATTGACGTTGAGAGAAAGAATTGTCCTGAGATTTAATGCCATCTTTATATCAAAATTTATTGTGTCTTTTGGTTAGTCTTGTCTTAAATTATGTGTTTCAGTTTTTCTCTTAAGACTGGTTTTGAGTCTGTAAAGTTTCTGAGCTGATTTTTGTCTGTGAAACCATGTATTCTTCCGTCAAACCAGAAAGTGAGTTTTCCTGTGTACAGTATTGAAGGTGAAGCATTCATTTCATTCAGTCTTGTCACAATATCCCACCACTGCTTTCTGTCATTGAGTATTTCTAGTGACAGTTCTGCTGTAAATCTGAAGGATGCTTGTATAAATGTAATTTCCCCTTTTGATCTTGCTGTTTTCAGAATTTTGTCTCTATCTTTGGGATTTGTCATTGTGACTAGGATGTGTCTTGGGGTGGTTGTTCTGGGGTCTCTTTTGGTTGGTACTCTTCGAGCATGCAGGATTTGATTACATATATTCTTTAGCTCTGGAAGGTTCTCTTTAGTGATGTTCTTGACCATTGATTCTTCCTGGAAATATTCTTCCTGGGTCTCGGGACTCTAATGAATCTTAAGTTGTTTCTGTAGAATATCATAGACTTATATTTTCATCTGTTCCCATTATTTGACTAATTTTTCCATTGTCTGTTCATTTGCTTTAAGTTTTTTTTTTCCAATCTCTCCTGCTGTATGGAATTGTTATGTATCTCATCTTCCACAGCACCAAGTCTATTCTCAGCTTCTGATACCTGTCCCAGAGCTTATCCATTTTGTCATTCACTTCATTTTACTGACTTTTTCAGGCCTGTTAGTTGACATGTTATTTCAGTTTGGAGTTTTTGTGATTTCTGTCCTCATATTTCCTTGGTTCTTATTAGTGTTCTGTTCAACTCGATACATGGTTTTTTGAGTTATTGAGGATCTTCCATATTGCTAGTCTAAAATACTTATCTGAGATGTTGATTAGTTGGTTGGTCATTATCTGGTCATCAGAATTGTCATCTTCATTCTCTATGTCTGATGCTGGCCTGCGTTGTTTCCCCATTGTCACACTTGTATTGTGGGTTTTTCTTCGTGTTGGGGTTGTATTCATTGGCTATATGATGCAGGCAGCACACTCTCTCTGGCTCCGCCCTTTCTGGATGGGCCAACTTGCCTCTAAGGGAGGGAGTCCTCCGTGGATGAATTCTCACACAGGACCAAATTTAGGTCTCGCACGCATCAGAGAAGACAGTCCAGAGAGAAATTGCTTGTCTGTGATCCAGCACAGTTCTTAGTGTGATATTTTCTTCTTCTTGCAATGGTGTTCTTTTCTTAGAAAGCACGCTCTGCCTGTGTAGCGAAGCAGAGCCAAAGTGCTCTGCTGGAGCTCTTTTCATCCCACTCCCAGAGGGTCACGCAACAGGATTGGTAGACAGAACAACACACAGCACTCACAGTTTTTTTACAGTCGGGCCCACTGGGCAGGCAATAGTTTTCACTCACTCGCTGGGCAGCTTCAGTATGTAGTATTTTTGGGGTTTGCTTCTCAGGACTCTGAGGAGAGCTTCAAGAATTCAGGAAAGACAGAGAAGCACAGGACAGGGCTCCCGTCAGGTCCTCAGTTTCCTCAGAATAAGCACAGCAGGGTGGAGATTCTGCAGGTAGAGCAATCAGCACTCTGCCTGGCAACCCCCACAGCTAGCCATTTCTTACTCACTCACTTGCTACCTGGGTAGCTTCAGAAAGTAGTTTTTTTGGGTTCACTTCCCAGGGCTCTGAGGAGAGCTTCAAGAATTCAGGAAAGACAGAGGCTCTCTTCAGGTCCTTAGTTTCCTCAGAAGAAATGTTTTATTTTTCTTAATGTTCTTTGGCTGAAATTTCAACGTTCAGATATCAGCAACGGGATTTCTGAGAATTCTGTTCATGGGTGATTGTCCTTCCACTGTAACTTTACCTTGTCCTCTTTTTTTGCATCTTTGTTATTGTAATTAAAATAAAAAATTTAAAAAAAGAAAGAATAAAGAAAAAAGCAAAAGAAAGGAAGGAAGGAAAGAAAAAAAAAGAAAGAAAGAAGAGAAGAAAGAAAGAGGAGAGAGAGAGGAGAAAGAAAGGAAGGAAGGAAGGAAGGAGAAAGAAAGAAAGAAAAGAAAAGAAAGAAAGAAAAGAAAATGAAAAGAAAGAAAGAAGGAAAGAAAGAAAGGAGAAAGAAAAGAAAGGAAAGAAAAGAAAAGAAGAGAAAAAGAAGAAAAGAAAGAAAGAAGAAAGAAAGAAAGAAAGAAGAAAGAAAGAAAGAAAGAGAAGAAGAAGAGAAAAGAAAGAAAGAAAGAAAAAAGAAAGAAAAGAAAAAGAAAAAGAAAAGAAAGAAAGAAGAGAAAGGAAAAGAAAAGAAAAGAAAGAAAGAAAGGAGAAGAAAGAAAGAAAAAGGAAAGAAAGAAAGAAGAAAAAAGAAAAAAGAAGAAAGAAAGAAGAAAGAAAGAAAGAAAAGAAAGAGAGAAGAAAGAAAGAAAAGAAGAAAGAAGAAAGAAAAAGAAAAAGAAAGAAAGAAAGAAAGAAAGAAAAGAAGAAAGAAAGAAAAGAAAGAAAGAAAGAAAGAAAGAAAGAAAAGAAGAAAGAAAGAAAGAAAGAAAAGAAGAAAGAAGAAAAAGAAAGAAAGAAAGAAGAAAGAAAGAAAGAAAGAAAGAAAGAAAGAAAAGAAAAAGAAAGGGCTGCTGTGCTAGAGTTGAGTTCAGTCTGGAGTCCCATAATATTCCCACCCTTAGTTTCACCCCCTCTGCCAAAATATACTTCTAAGCATGGTTGAAGGAAATAAAATAGGGATGAGTAATTAAAAAAAGGCCAAATTAGAAAATCATGAGCCTTCTGAGGTTATAAATTTTGTAAAAGTATGTAAAAATTGGTTGAATTATGAGGAAGACTCAGAACTGGAGAAAAAAGGCTTTGAAAATAGACCTCTGGCTTTGGCTACTTTCCTCCTATGCAAAGAATTAGAAACTTTTTAGAACTAACTAGCCACAATACTGTAGCTTCTGATGCTGCACAGCTTTGTTCTCCTGTACTGTTTGAGAAATATGAGAATGCATTAGGGCAACCTTTGCCTTATAGAAATCAAGAACTAGAATATAAAAGGCATTTAATACATATTAGAATTCAGGGAAAGAAATACTATGTCTGTTGGATACTGTTACAGATTGTATTGCTGGAAGGATCTGGCCCTATTTTGGGGCTATTGAACATGTTTCATCTTCTTTGATGGGCCTAAGATTAGCAAATAATGTGACTAAAATTGCTATCATTTTGACGTGGGATGATGGTGTAAGCAAAGGAACTTTCCAGCTCTATATTCTACCTCACTTATCATATACCTTGTGAAGAAGATATATACTAAAAAATGTGTCTAAACAGTATGGTAACTAACCTCTAAAAATGAGTAAAGTTTTACTAAAAGTCTCTGCTCAATGTTATGTAAAAATAATAAACTTGTGTATGTATAGAAAGTTACATGAAATACCTTTTGCAAAAAAACATAGGAATTTACCAAGACTTTAAAAAATAATAAATGCACTTAAATTTTTTTCCCATTCCGTTTCTTCTTCAAAACTACTATTTAACTAGAACCAGCTCTTATTCTTCTAAAAGGCCTTCTTTTCCAAAGGAAAAAAAAATTTTTTCTGATACATAGCCAGCAAAGATCTGGTGGGAATTTTGGAGATATCCAAACATTTCCCACATATTTTTCTCATCTCTTATATCTTTTATCTATTACTCATCTTTAAACTGTTTGTCAATTTATTTGCTGTGTGAATCTGAAAGTTAGAGTGTGCATTGAGATTGTATGTTTGAATCGTGTGTTAAGTGAGTGCTTTTTATTATGACTAAGTGATACATAAAACTTTAACCAGCCACATTTCCTAGGTCAAAACTGGCCTCAGTGTAAAGTAAAAACAAAACAAAACAGAAAACAAAAACAAAAACAAAAACAAAAAATCCTTGATACCTGACTTTTAAAATTCAAGCCACTTTTCTAAGTCTCATATCTTGCATATTCCTCTGAGGCAAAGAAAATCTCCCCAGGAAGTTTATTGTTTGTATACAACAACTAGTTAAGGAAAAAGGTCTAGGTTTTTTTTTTTTTTAAAAGTTTCCATGTTTCTCTAATTTTAATAGATGTCTTTAAGAAATAAAAATTGTTTGAATAATGTTGCAATTAATTAAGGTTAACCTTTTTTAGATAATATTGCTAATTTTATGAGTGCATGCTATTATTAAGAACTTAATTTCATTGACAGATTTAAATTTAATCTTGGTTATATAACTTTATTAAACCATGATTTATCATTGGCTCAGTATATTAGAAATGCTATCTGATTATAATGAAACTTTATTGTCATCCTAAAAATGGGAGGTCTAGGAAACTAATTTTAAGTATCTTTAATAAATATTGAGCATTTAATTATATTATTAATTTTAATTTTTAAAAAGGCAGTGTTCAAAATTTCCACCTTAATGTAGTTTTTTTGTTTGTTTTTCTTTTTTTTCATTTTTTCTTTTTTACAATATATCTTTATTTAAACACCTTGATTGCAAATATGATTTTAGTTGGGTATCAGTCATGTAAAGAACTCCCCTTCACCAGTGAAACATTCCCATCACGAATGTCCCAAAATTTCCTCCTCCCTACCCACCCATACATTACTCTAGACAGATTTCTACTTCCCTTATTCATTCATGTTATTATAATAGTTCTCATTGTAGTTATTTCTCTAACTGCACTTCATCACTCTTCGTGGTGAGCATTATGTTGTGAGCTGGACATTCTAGCCCTCCTCTCTTTTGTCTCTGGGAATTATTGTAAAAATGTCTTTTATTTTTCTTAAAACTCATACATGAGTGAGACTCATAGAATAGATAGACTATTTTGCGTCTATCTCTTTCCGTCTGACTTATTTCACTCAGCATGATAGATTCTATGTACTTCCAAGTATAGAAAAATTTCATGACTTGATCTCTCCTGATGACTGCATAATATTCCATTGTGTATATGTACCACAGTGTCTTTAGCCATTCATCTGTTGAAGGGCATCTTGGTTGTTTCCAGAGTCTGGCTATTATAAATAGCGCTGCAATGAATATAGGTGTGAGGAAGGGATTTTGAATTGTATTTTTGTGTTCCTAGGGTATATCCCTAGTAGTGGTATAGCTGCATCATACAGAAGCTCAATTTTTATCTTTTGGAGGAATCTCCATATCACTTTTCATAAAGGTTGGACTAGACAGCGTTCCCACTAGCAGTGACTAAGAGATCCTTTCTCTCCACATCCCCACCAGCACAGCTTATTGCCATTCTTTGTGATGTGTGCCAATCTCTGTGGCATGAGATGGTACCTCATCAAAAGATTTGCATCTCCCTGATGATTAGTGATGTGGAGCATTTTTTCATGTGCCTTTTGGTCATTTGTATTTTTTCTTTGGCAAAGTTTCTGTTCATTACTTCCCCCCCCCCCTTTTTTTTTTATAAAATTAGATGTTTTTTTTCCTTGTAAAGTTTGGTCAGTGCTTTGTATATTTTGGATAATAGTCCCCTCAATAGTATTGAGTAAATAGTTTCTCCCACTCAGTAGGTGGCTCTTGTATTCTGGGCACTATTTCCTTTGAGGTGCAAAAGCTTCTCAGCTTAATATATTTCCACCTGTTTATCTCTGCTTCCACTTGTTTGGAGAATGCTGTTTCCTCCTTAAAAATACCATTAGTGACAATATCATGGAGTGTTTTACCTACATGATGATCCATATATCTTATTGTTTTAGGTTTGATATCAAGGTCTTTAATTTATTTGGATTTTACCTTCATACATGGTGTTAGTTGGGGGTCTGAGTATGCTTTCTTTGCAAGTGGCTAACTACTTATGCCAACACCACTTGTTGAAAAGGCTTTCCTTGCTCCTTTTAGGATTTCTTGCTCATTTATCAAAAATTAGGTGATCGTGTGTCTGAGGAACATTTTCTGAGTATTCAAGCCTGTTCCACTGATCTGAGGGTTTGTCTTTTTTCCAAAACCATATTGTTTTGATAAGTACTGCTTTGTAATACAGTTTAAAGTTGGGGAGAGTAATGCCTCGTCTATTCCTTTTCTCAAGAAGTGTTTTGTCTACTCCAGGGTGTTTATTGTTCCAAATGAATTTCAGAAGTGTTTGATACACTTCTTTGAAGAATGTCATGGATATCTTTAGAGAGATCACATTAAATTTGTACAATGCTTTGGGGAGTATTGCCACAGGCTATGTGCTTACACTTCTGTATGTGCTTTCTTATTTTTTGGAGCAGAGTTTTATAGTTTTCTTTGTGTGGGTCCTTCACGTCTTTAGTCAAGTTGACTCCAAGTTATTTGAATTTGTGTGGCACTAATGTTATTGGTGTTGATTTCATAATGTCCATTTCTTCCCTATCATTATTTGTGTAAAAAAAGGCCATTGTTTTTGTGTGTTAATTTTATAACCTGCCACATTGCTATAGGAATCTATTGTTTCTCGAAGCTTTTTGATAGAGTTTTTAGGGTTTTCTAAGTAGAGTATCATGTCATCTTCAAACAGTGAGAGCTTGACTTCATCCTTTCATATCTGGATTCCTTGATATTTTTTTTCTTGCTATTTGGAAGTGTACCAGATTTTTCAATTCATTAAATAGCTAGGCCCTGGATTGGTAATAGTTTCCTCCTTGAAATATTTGAAAGAATTCATTAATGAATCCAACTGGGCCTGGACCTTTTGTTTCTTGGGCATACATTTGATTACCATTTTAATTTCCTCAGTGGTGAGAGGAAAGATGCTAACATCTTTCTTATTCAACTTATACTCTTATAAGAGTATAGGAATTTATCCATTTTTTTTCAGGTTCCATTTGGTGGCATGGAGTTTTTCAAATGTAGTCTCTGATTACTCTTTGATTTTCTACAATATCATATAGTGATCTCCCCCTTTTCATTTTTAATACGGGTTATCAATTTTCATCTCTCTTTCTTTGTGAGTTTTGCAAAGGTCTATCAATCTTGTTTGTTTTTTCTTTTTCAAAGAACCAAACTTCTGCTTTTGTTGATATTTCACGGTTGTTTTTTTTTGGTTCACACATCATTGATTTCTGCTCTGAGCTTAGTTATTTCCTTCTGTATCCCCTATTTTTGGTTCCTTTTTGTTGATCATTTTTGTTTTTGTTTTTGTTTTTTGGGCACACAAACCGGCCAGTGCTCAGGGTTACTCCTGGCTGTCTGCTCAGAAATAGCTCCTGGCAGGCACGGGGGGACCATATGGAACCATTAGGATTTGAAACCAACCACCTTTGGTCCTGGATTGGCCTGCTTGCAAGGCAAATGTCACTGTGCTATCTCTCCGGGCCCTTGTTGATCATTTTTTAATTTTATAAGCTGCGTCATTAATATATCTCAAGGTGAGCCCCTTCTTCCATCCTGAAGTGTTCTTGCAAAGGTATAAAATTTTTCTATTAGTAATTGCTTTTGCTTTGTGTCCCATAGATTCTATTAGTTTGTGTCTTCATTGTCATTTGTTCTCAGGAAAGTTTTGATTTCCTCCTTTGACTTCATCTAAGACCCACTGGTTGATCAGTAGAAAGCTGTTTAATTTCTAGTTGTTTAAAGTTTTTCTTCAGTGTCCTTTTGTAGTTCACATCTAATTTCAGATGCCTTGTGGTCAGCTCTTGATCTTTATGGAGGTATTGTTTTATGTGCCCAGTATGTGATCTATCCTGGAGAATGATCTGTGTACATTGAGGAAGAAGAATGTGTATCCAGGTTTCTGGGGATGATGAATTGTCCACTATATATATCTAGTAGGCCTCTTTCCTTCCATTTCTCTTTTCAGGGTTAGTATATTTTTGTTGGGTTTCAGTCTGGTTTACCTATCAAGTTTTGACAGGGCTGTGTTGAGGTCTTCCACAATTATTGTATTTTAAATTTGTTAAATTTATTTTAATTTGGCAATTTTGTACTTAGATATTTTACCTATTCTCTCATTGTTTGCATGTATGTCTAAGTAGTGCGATTTCTTTCTGTTGCACACATCCCTTGATTTGTACACTTTTCCATCTTTGTCCCGTACAGCTTTTCTTATTCTAAATTTTGTCTTGTCTTCTGATATTAAATATGACTACTCAGCTTTTTTAAAGGGTTTTTTTTGCTTGGATAATTTTCTTCCAGCCTTTGATTTTGAGTCTATGTTTGTTCTGACTATTCAGGTGTGTTTCTTGTAGGAAGCAGGATGTTGGATTACATCCTTTTTGATCCATTTAGCCACTCTGTGTCTCTTAACTGGTGCATTAATTCATTGACATTGTGGGAGATGATTGACATGGAATTTAATGTCATCTTTGATCATAAGTTTGTTTTGTCTGTTGGTTTGTCTTGTTTTTAAAGTATTCCCTTTATTTTTTACATTAAGTCTTGATTTGCACCTGTAAAGTTTCTGAGCTGTTGTTTTATACATGAAGCTATGTATCCTTCTTTCAAACCCTGAACATTAGTCTGGCTGAGGTGCAGTATTCTCAGTGAGGCATCCATTTCATCAGTCTTGTCACAAATATCACATCACTGTCTTCTCTCCTTGAGGGTTTCTTGTGACATGTCTGCTGTAAGTCTTAAGGATGCTCCTTTAAATGTAAATTCCCTTTTAGATCTTGCTGCTTTCAGTATTCTATTTCTATCTGTGGGATTTGTCATTGTGACTTGGATGTGTCTTGGGGTGTTTAATCTTTTGGTCTCTTTTAGCTGGTACTCTTTTGGGCATGCAGAATTTAATTGCATGCAGTCTTTAGCTCTGGGAGTGTCTTTGACTGTTAATTCTTCCTGGGCATCTCCTTCCTGGGTCTCTGGGACTCCAATGATTCATATGTTTTTTCTGTTGAGTTTCTCAAAATCTTTTATTTTCATCTGTTTCCCATTCGTTGAGTACTTTTTCCATTGATCTGATCGTTTGCCTTAAGGGTTCTTTTCCAATCTCTTCTGCTGTATGCAGTTGCTCTGCATTTCATCCTTCCAGTTTATGAATCTGTACTCAACTGTTGTTGCCCTATTGGAGAGGCTTCCCCATTGAGGTTTTTTTTTTTTCTTCAGTTCAGCTACTGTGTCATTCAGATCTGTAATTTCAATTTGGAATTTTCTGATCTCTATCTTTGTGTTCTGTTCATCTAGATATATGTTTTCTTTGATTTCCATGAGGACCATTCATATTTTTATTCTAACTCCTTATCTGAGAGATTTAATCAGATGCTTTATATTTTTTTGGTCATTAGAGCTATCATCTTTATTCTCTGTGCATGGTGTTTGCCTGCAAGTTTTCCCCATTGTCACTCTTGTAGTGTGATTTTTTTCTGCCTGTTATGGTGAGGGTTCATTAGTTAGAAGAGAGTACAGCCATGAAGCGAAGTGGAGCTGCTATGCTGTTCTGGAGCCTCTAGGGGAACGATTTTGCTGGGCCCTTCTTGGCCCTCTCAGGAGAGGTTCAGGAGACAGAAGAGTAGAGAAACATGCACAGGCGACTGTCCCCCCAGCCTCTCAAGTTGGTAATCTTACAGCAGGGGCAGATTCCTCCCGCAGACAGATAAACTGCCCTCTTTTCCCATGCATAGCTGATAGCCAATTTTCACTCACTCAGTCTTGTCTTTTCTGCTTGGGTACTGCTAAGAGAGCAATTTTGCTGGGCCCTTCTCGGCCCTCTCAGGAGAGGGTCATTAGACAGAAGAGTAGAGAAACACACACAGGAGATGGCTTAATGTAACTTTTAAATACTAATTTAATAAGCTGACATGCACCGCCCATCAGCACTGGTCAAACTAGCTGCAAGCCAGTGCTAACACCAAACTTGTCAGTGATTACCACAGAAAACTTTGGGGTATAATTCCACCCTCAAGGGAAGCTTTCCTATTTTACTAGGTTTGAGTTCTTTAATTGGTTAAAAGGGACCTGTCTCCAGACTCTAAAGATTTTAATTCTTGTAGCTAAATGACATTAAAGTTAATTAATCAGGCCATTTATTATCAATCAATTAGTGCAAATTATTTTCAACCATAACTATTTAATTTAAAACTTACTTCCACTCCTGCAGGCCACATTTGGCATGTAAAATTAGCTGAGTAAATTTACATTCTTTACTAAAGATAAATTGTTATCATATATAGTGTCTTTGGTTATCAACATCAAAATGGTAATAAGAAGGTTAGAAATAGGAGTGTAACTGTTTTAAAAAATAGTGGATTTGTGATATTGCATGATCAAACTGAATTATTTTAATTAGAAATAATTTTTTGTTTTACATAGAAAATTATAGGAATTAAGAAGTTAGATGCTCTTAAACTCAAGTTACAGTGCTTATAAAATTAGATCTATGTAAATTATAAAACCCTAAATTATTAAATTACAATTTAAAATTTAATGGATGCTTTGTGTGTTCAGTAAATTTGCCTATTTTCTTAGCATCTTCAAAATATTTTTTAGTTATTGTGATAGTTATGGCTATTTTAGCTTGCATATATACATACATACAGGAAACTCTCTCTCTGCCGTGAAGATTAATCCTCTTGCAGACAGACATTTAAGCCAACTAATGGAGTCTACAGTGATCTATGGGTGTCCCAAAAAGGAGATTTCTCCATTATTATTAAATTTATGCTAAAGAGAATAACGTAAAATTATTTAGCTATCTGAAAATAAAATTTAAAGTTAAAATGTGAAGAGCAACTAACATTCTGTATCTTACTAAATTATATGCATTTGTAGAGGACTTAACTTAAATCCCAATCCTCTTGGTTATGTGGAAGTTACTTACTGGTTGTAACAGATGAGTAACCAAGTTTAAATACAATCACTAATCTGACTTGAACCTTACCAGGGATATCTTATCCTAAAATTTAAATGAGAAAAATAACAGTAAAGTTAACTAAACCGTGTTCTCTTCCCACATAGCAACATCTGTATAGCATTAAAAGGCCTTTCCTAAGTAAGACTGGCAGTGTGCTTCGCACAAATATCAGTTAACCAATATAATCCTCCACATTAATAATTTTTACAAAATTACTTGCAACTTAACTTTTTCCATTTTATCTAAATGAAAATCTCTTAAGTATAGAATAATTATTTTATAACCTTCTGTATAAATTCAATTTAACTTACAACTATGGCAAAAAATTTGTTTCCTTTATTTTCCTTATATTTCTAGCCTCAAAAATAGCTATACCTACCACTACTTGTACATAATTACTTCTATATAAATAATTACTTGTATAATTACTTGTATATAAAACATTTAAATATTATGACTATAAGAAATTTACCTTGCTTCATGATAAGTTTAAAATAAATAATACTATGATGCTTTGACTTAATTTTTGTGTTACTATTTCAGAGAAAATTCTGTCCTCATAAAAAGAAAGGACCACTTGCAGCTCCAGTGATCTGGAGCTGCCTGATCTGCTCAAGTAAAACTCTACTATCTAATTAATCTAATCTTTTTCAGAAATTAAAACTGCAAAATCAAACCAGTCAATTGCATTACTTGAAGTCAAGGTAGCATAAAAATTTCATCTCTTCTTATAGGTAGAAACTACAGGCCTTTGCCACCCTAAAGACAGAGGATGGACTTTTTCTGCCTATACTCTTTTATGATATTTCTAAGATAATAAAAATTCTAGAATATAAATCTGAAGGTAAGCCTATAACTTCCCCTGAAAATAATTAAGTATTAGAAGTTAAGACAGGTCTAGAGACATTTTCTCTTGGACCCAGTTAAGAGCAAGCAACAATATTATATGCACTAACACCTAGCTTAAGTTTCCAGTTTTGCAGAAAGAAAACACAGGAAACCCCTAGTCACCTGGATGGACAGAGAAAGGATCATCTTGCAGATTCAGTGACTCAATCCTCTGCAATTTCAGCTGCTCAACCCCACATCCTGTGACCACCCTAGACACCAGAATGCAGACATCCTAGAAATTCTCAAGAGCTAACTCTTGAACTGCCTGGGAACAGATGATGTCATACCCGCAAAAAAAAAATCAAAAGACTGAACCTGAAATACTTTTAAATAAAAAATATCACCTTTTACATATATATATATATGTTTCTTGTTAAGCCTATTTTGTTTAACAGCAGCTACTAACATAGCTTTACTGTCTTATCTAAATGTATTGGCCAAATTTACAGGCCTCAGTTAGGGAAATTTTCAGCACTAAGTCTACAAAAAGCTTCCCTACTGGCCAAATATATCTGCATCCCCAAAGCCTAGGACCATATAAGATGCAAACCCTCCTTCTCCTTATGTTACTTACTCCCTGGGTTCCCTCTTATTAATGAAGTGCTCTACTTAGCTAATACGATGAAAAAAAATTGTTCTTCAGACCCTCCTGCACAGTGCTCTTCCACAACCAGTCTTGGGAACTCTTTTATATGAGGAATAGAACCAAGTCAACTTTGTGTTAATATCTAACTATATACAGAAGTATTTAAGGTCACACTGTTTTTTCTGAGGCACATTCTCTGATAAATGCCTTATTCAAAAAAAATAAGTGATTTTATTTATTAATTTTTATTTTCCTCAACAAAGGAATCTATGTTTGTTAAGGACTTATTTCTGTCCCTGGCTCTCAAAATATTTTATTGGGCATGGAGCCCATTCAAACCAAAGACATAGTGTAGGAGAAACATTTAATACTTTAACTTAAGCCCCACACCTCATAAGTATAATCTAAAAAAGTTTCAGGTCATATAAAGAACATAATGGTGTCCCTCAAGTGACAGAGAAACAGCTTGAGTTAAAATGTAGAAAGGAGCAAAATACATAAATTTCAATCATAAGTCATGAGAAATTACTATATTTCAAAATAACTGTAATTTATACATATTAAACAGTATTGCATATTTTTAAATTTCTGAGAATAATTTAAAACTTTCTTATGCATGTAAAATAAATTATGAAATTATGTGTGGTAAAATGTCAGACTTACTGTGATTATTTTATTATATATAATGTATAAAATGTAATGACTGTATTTTAGTCCTGATGATGGTAAACAACTATATGTCATTTATTCTTCAAAACAAATACAAATTATCCTCTTAGAAATTAAATTGAGTGAAGTGTATATTATGTTGACTGACCCACCCTACTTCTAGAAAAATGAAAAGGTGGCTGTGTTTATTGTTTTATTTTCAGTTATGCCAATGGTTTTAGAAGTTTTCAGTATTCTAAACCATTTAGATTACTTGCATGTTATTTTGTGTATTTGCCAATAGTGGTCCACAGGATAATGTTTGTCTTCCAAATGCTGATTTTTAGAGAGGGCAAACAGGAAGCCAACATGGGTCCAAAGTGAGAATGAAAGAGGGGCTCTAGAATACAGCTGGGGAGTCAGCTGATCTCTTTGCAGGAAGGAGCTGTAGGCAGGTGAGACAGCAGTGTGGTGATAGCCCCAGAAAAGGAGGAATGGCAGCTTTTCAGGTCAGAGAATTCAAACTTTTCAAGCACTGAGCTAAGAGAAATCCAGATGATGAAGGGAAAGTAGGGAGCAAGAAAGGGGCCTGGGAAGAATGTTCAAATTGTAAGGGAATAAATGTATTTGAGAGATTCAGTTATGGTGAAAAAATATGAGAAAAAAAAATCTGTACTTCAGTGAAGTAAGATATATAACAGCTAACAGCTTTTATCTTTCTTTTCTTTTTGCTTTTGTTTTTGAGTCATACGCAGCAGCGCTCGGGGGTTACTCCTTGCTCTATGCTCAGAAATCACTCCTCCCAGACATGGGGGACCATATGGGATGCTGGGATTCGAACCACCGTCCTTCTGCATACAAGGCAAACATCCTGCCTCCATGCTATCTCTCTGGCCCCAAGTAACAACTATATCTTTTTGAGAGGGTTTGGGGCCACTTTCAGCTGTGCTTAGGGGTTATTGTTCACACTGTAATCAGGAGTTTCCATTGACAGTGTCAGGAAACCAAGTGTGGTGCCAGCAACTTGGACAGATAACAGAGTCATATATAGCAAGTGATTTATCTCCAGCCAACTATTGTCTACATAGTTGTTTTACATTACTTGGTAGTTTATCATATTGACATAAATATTTTCAATTTTAATTGCTATTTAATATAATATTTAAACCTCTGATACTTTTTGATTCAATAGTTAAAGATCTTGAGTTTTAAACGTTGAATGAGGGAACAAATAATTCCCAGAGAAACACCGGTGCTAGAAGTTGACTATGCGGTGTCAGGGATTGATATGTTAGTCATGTGTGTAGCCCAATCAGCTAAAACTTTGATCCTAAAAACTTTTCTTTATATTTTCAATTTTTTTTATCTCAAAAACTGTTTATTATAAACCAACCTTTATACTCAATGTTACTTAAAAATTACTGACTTACTATTGGTTTTCATATTAACATTCTAGTGCCAATATCATCTGAAAGAGAAAACAATTTGCCTTGTGAAGAAAAAATGGGGATGACGCCTACATTTCTTTTATTACAGTCTATAGTCACTTCTAATATCCCTCACCTTTTGAGGGTGTCTCTGCTAGAGAAGACTCAGTGGTGCAAGTCAAATGCCCTACCACTTGCACCACTGCTTCAGCCCCAACTTAAGTCATTCTTATATATTAGATAAAATAGTAAATAAAATCAATTTACTTTTATTTATGAATTTAAATAATTTTTTCTTTTTGGCAAGTTTTTAAGTGTAACACCTGTTTTTTATTTAAAAGTAATGAGGGGCCGGAGAGATAGTGCAGAGGTAAGGCATTTACTTTGCATGCAGAAGGACGGAGGTTTCAATCTCGGCATCCCATATGCTCTCATGAGCCTGCAAGGAGCTATTTCTGTGCATAGACCCTGGAGTAACCCCTGAATGTTGCTGGGTGTGACCCAAAAACCTAAATAAATAAATAAAACTAATAAGGAGTAAATACTTCATCAGTTATAGCTAACTGTTAATATGAAGTAGTGTTGTGTGCTCAGTAACATTTTTTCTTGTATATTTTAAAATATGAGAAGCCAAAAATGCTTACGTGAAATATTCCAGATTTTAAATATTGGCCTTCAAATGAAATATTTTGTAAGTTACCTAGAACTAGGATATGCAATGTTCTTTAATGAATACAATTTGGTGCTCTAAGAATCAGTTGACGGTTTTTTATTTCAAAGAATCTGAATCCTGTAGATCTCATTTAAATGTATGCTGTAATATAATCATATTAACAATAGACAGAGAAGAAAAACATACTTTAATAAAGACAAAAGGCTGAATTATTGATAGAATAATTTGAAAATTATTATTTTAAAAAATTATTGGTGAATAGCTGTTCTTTCCTTTGTAACGATTTAATAGCATCACATATCTTACCAATTGAGGAATTCTACGAACTGAGAAAAATTAGAGAGAAACCCTCAAAACACTATTTTGTAATGAAAATATACTTAACAGGGCTGGAGATATAGCATGAAGGTAAGGCGTTTGCCTTTCATGCAGAAGCTCGGTGGTCAAATCCCGGCATCCCATATGGTCCCCTGAGCCTGCCAGGAGTGATTTCTGAGTAACCTCTGAGTGCTGCCGGGGTGACCCCAAAACAAAAACAAAACAAAACAAAACAAAAAAAAGAAAATATACTTAACATTTTCTTCCAATATAGACCTTACAATACATTAGGATTTTTGAGAAATTAGAAGTTTGGAAGTTACTTATAAGAAGTCAAGGAACTGTTGTTCACTAGGGTACCTCAGAGGAATCCATGTGTCTTACTGGGTTGCGCGAGTCTTGGCTTTTCCGTCAGCCTTGGTTGGAGGAGTCACATCTAGATTCTGCCTGGGTGCTACGTGATGGAGGTGCTGAGGCAGCAGCTGGCAGACCTTGTCCACTTCACTGTGGACTTCTTCAGCCCTCTGCTGGAGGGCCGAGTCTAGCCTCTGTCCTGGCCACCTCCGCAGCCCAATCTTCCTCCTTTCAAAGTTCTGAGTTCTGAGTTCTGAACTCTGGGCCGGCCCACTAAGGTGGAAGGAGATTGGAAGGATGACGAGCTCTTGCACGTTCCAATTCCAAATAGATTTGACCAGCAGGTATCTGTCTATTCTGAGGCCTTTAAACCTGATGAGGAAGAGATCCACAGGTGGTTCATCCTAAAACTGATCGTCCGAGATATAGACTTCAGGAAGCTTGCAAAGACATTCTCCTTTTCAAAAATCATGATGAAGAACCACTTTCTTAAGTCCTCGATGACATGTTTGAAAGAACAAAGTTGATGAGCATATCATTGTCCAAGGAGAAGATGGAGACAATTTTTATGTCATAGAACTGGAACCTCAGACATTTTGGTAAGAATAGATAATCAAGCCCGTTATGTTGGTCAGATGACAAATGTGGCAGTTTTGGAGAACTATCTCTGATATACAATACACTGAGAGCTACCATTGTAGCCACTTCAGAAGGTGTCCTGTTGGGGACAGGGACATGTTATTGTTAGAAGAATCACAGTGAAAAACAATGCAAAAAAAGGAGGATGTTTGAAGCATTTATTAAATCGGTGCCCCTATTTAAATCACTAGAGGTTTCAGAATGGATGAAGATTGTGGATTTAACAGGAGAGAAGACCTATAATCACTAAGGGTTAAAAAAACTTATAGAGCTTTTACATTATAGAGTTCGGTGAAGTAAACATCTTAAAGACAAGACTAAAGCAAACAAAGAGTATTCAAAGCAGGAGGTGGAGATTGCCTGCTGCCACAAGCAGTAGAACTTCGGAAAGCTTGTTCTAATCACTTGCAAGCTCAGAGATGCTTCAGCCTATATACCAGATGTCAAATGCTTAGTTATGGATGTACAAGCATTTGAGAGGCTTCTGGGCCCTGCATGGACATCATGAAAAGAAACATCTCAGACTACAAGGAACAGCTGGTGAAAATGTTTGGCTCTAGTATGGTTCTGACTAATCCTGGGCAATAGGTGTGCCACACCTCAAAGCCTTCTCAGTGACATCATAACCTTCCAGTCAGCCATAGAACACACACGACAGAACTGTTCCTGCTGTTGCCACCACCACTGCCATAGTTACAGCTGTGTGCATTTATAAAACTTGAAAGTCACTAACATTGGTCAGAGGTCCCACCCACACCTCCACATTGCTTCTGAAAGTCCATTATTAACTTGGCATGATGACACCCACCTTGTTTTTACATCTTTAGTTCAAAATGGCATGTCTTTTCAACAATTTAAGTGCCTGATACATAAGTCCAAAGTGTAAACATGTTACTTTCCTCTGTTGCAACTACTGTTGCAATTGGAAGACATCACAGATTTGTACAAATCTACTCTATAATTGTAGATATCCTCCCATGACCTTTCTCAAGAGAGGACATATTTCAACCTTTGATCCCTTTATTTGTCTTGTAAGAAAGTCCACATTTGTTTTCAAATATAAAAATAAAAATAAAACTTAAATTTTAATATATAAATGTTCCTAGGTTATTAAGGCAAGAAAGTGATTATTGTATTAAGAGATCATAAAAAAGTAAAAATATACAGCTATAACATAATTATCCTGTCCCCAAATACAAGATTCTTCTCTTACCACCATTTATACCCACTGGCTCTAATTTAGTAATAATACCATGAATATGATAATATTCAACCCACTCTAACTATACCAGGATATTCATAAGATACTCATTCAGGAGTATGCAAAAATCTATTCCATCATTATTCAACTAAGTACTTAATTGTCAGAATAGCTTAGATCAGAGCTTCTTAAATTTTCTCCATTCATGACTCCCTTTACCCACATTTTATGTGACACTATGTATATGAACTATGATACAAATCAAAGACTTTCTGATAATATATTATAAATCATTTTAAAATATATTTTTCATTATCCCTACATTTAACCCACATGGTCCCATTTGGTACTATAACCTATAGTTTGAGAACTTTGGGCTTAATTGATGATGATAAAGGTTGAGGCATTGGGAAAAAAATACTTTCTTAATGTTCTTGGATCATTCATTTGATCATTTGATGGTTTGTCAGTTGTTCCAAAATTTTACTACTACTGCTTTCTGACAGTGTAAAAAATATTTTCCTATTATAATTGTCCCCTACTGGTAAATTAAAGGATTATTCTCAAAATGTTAAATTTGAACTTTTTAATTATACTTCTTGGGTTTTCGTCCTTTTGAATTAAATAAAAAGCACACATCACTCAAATTTATGGTATGAGTTGTTTAAATGTCTTGAGTGACCTCATATTAGCCAGAGATTTATGTTAATCTCAGACATAGCCTACACTTTAAAATTAATATCTCTCTTAAGTTCTGTTATTTATATCATATATATCAATATAGCATAATAGAATACATTTTCAATACTACTCATTAATAGAATTTGGTAGTATACAAAAGAAATTTTTATTATAATGTATATACACAAACAACTTAGGTTCGCTCATGAGCTTGGAATACTAAGACAAACTTAAAATAATATATAAATAAAAGGTAGAAACATGGGGCTAAAGAAATAGCATGAAGGTAGGGTGTTTGCCTTGCATGCAGAAGGACAGTGCTTTGAATCCCGGCATCCCATATGGTCCCCCATACCTGCCAGAAGTGATTTCTGAGCATAGAGCCAGGAGTAACCCCTGAGCGCTGCTGGGTGTGAACCAAACACAAAACAAAACAAAAAATAAAAGGTAGAAACATAAATAGCATTTTGTAGAGGGGTGATAGAGGTTGGGCCAAACAAACAAAAAATATCAATGATCATTACATATGTTAACTATTATATATCAATATAATATAATATATTATATATCAATATAATATAATATGGGGGGCATTCCTGATGGTGCTCAGGGACTACTCCATGCTCTGTGCTCAATTATTACACCTGGCAAGCGTGAGGGACCATGCGAAGTGCTGGGGATTGAACCCATGTTGGCCATGTGCTAGACAAACACCCTACACAATGTGCTATTGCTATAACCCCTGATTAGTTGTTTTATCTAATGAATCAAATTGGCTATTTTTCTAAACTTAATTTATATAGGGCATAATCAATCAGAAAACAGAAACTGACTTAAAATTTCATAAATATCTTTGTATGTCAGAAGATCTTTTGAAATAAGTAATGATTAAACTGCCACAAAATATTTGGGATTCATTGTGTGACTTATCAGCTTCAACCCTAACTATTATAATGTTATAATATATATTATATATAATATATATTATGTAATATAATAACTATTATAATTATAACTATTATAATGAGAAGCAGTTTCTTGACTTGTTACAAGTAACTTTCAAACTTCTAATTTTTCTAAAATACCAATGTATTGTAAGGTCTATATTGGAAGAAAATATTAAATATATTTTAATTACAAAATAGTGTCTTAAGGGTTTTTCTAATTTTTTCTCAGTTATTAGAATTCCTCATTTGGTAATATATTGATGTTATACTGTCTTAAATTTAGGGGCTCCAACCTCTAAATGAGCATTTTTGGGGTTTTAATTTTGAGTCACACCCAGCAGTGCTCAGGGGTTACTCCTGGCTCTATGCTCAGAAATCGCCCCCGACAGGCTTGGGAGACCATACAGGCTGCCGGGATTAGAACCACCATCCTTCAGCATGCAAGGCTACTGCTATGCTATCTCTCCGGCCCCATAAATGAGCATTTTAAAGTGTAAAAATGATAAGTCAAAGGACTCTCTATATATTCAACATTGGTCAAAAATTCTATTTTTCAGATGTCTAGTTCTTCACTTCAGAAAATATATGCCAGACCACATACTAATAAATGTTCTATCATCATCGATGATTATCCAGTCAATCTCCTAATCTATTCTTCTCTTCCTCCTCCCTCCTTTGACTATAGTAAATTCCACATTTTTGTCATTTATAATTGCACATTACTTTAAAAATATCCCACAAATGAGTGAAATTATGTAGCATTTATATCTTTTATTTTGCCTCAATAGTCTTAAAAACATGTTGGAATATAAACTTCAAATATTTCTAGTGTTCATTTCTTTAAGTGGGTAATGTCAACTAAATTTTTGTATGGAAGTACTAAATTTTTGTATGGAAGCCTAAAGGGAATTGGGCATCGTTTTTTCTCCACTGTCAATTATGCTCATTAGAAATGGTTGTTGATATATATTTTCCTGAAACACCATAAAAATAAAGGGGATTGAGGATGTAAAGTAATTTTCATCAGTGAAGGTATAAATATTATTATTGGATATACCACAATATTTTCCAGGATCTAATAAAACTTATTAAGCTTGTAGATAATCTCAATTGACCCTATACAAGTTTTTTTTTGACTCTATACAGTTTTAAACATTTTATACATTAACCCAGTTTCATGAAAAAGAAAGAAAAAGAAATATAAGGACAAATTTTATTCTAAACATTCGCATTTTCCTTTTTCATTCTGTTGAATCTACACTCAAAGATTTAAAGTAAGCACATGAGTAGAATTATTACAATTTTCCTGAAGGTTCAATGGCAAATTTCAATAATGAATTTAATGTACATGGGACCAAATACATGACTTTCTGTTTAAGGTTGCTCTGTTCTTCACAACTTGGACTTAAACTTATTTATTACTCTATGTACTAAACTAACAATACAGTAACACTATTATATATTTAGAAATTCATGTTAAAGACTGATATATTGCTATTTCATAAAACATTCTACCTCAAAAGAGCCTTGGATAATCTAATATTAAGTTTCCCTGAAACTCCTGTTATAATTATATCTCCAAATTTTACTAAATTTTTTATTCTGAAGTAAGAATTTTTATGGAATTTTTTAAAATTTTATTTAATCAATTGTTATTTAATCCAAAGTTATTCAGTGGTATATTTCAGATGTACAATGTTTAGAATCAACTCCACCACCAGTATCAACCTTTCTCCACCAATGTTCAGATACCAACTCATGCTACCACTCCCTGATCCCAAGCTTGTAAGCATACTGGTAACAGGCTCGATTTTGGTTGTTGAAGTTTGGTCTCATGATTTTATTATTGTTAACTATGGCTTGGATATTTCATTCTATTAATTCTTAACATAACAATGCACCTGAGACCCCATGGCTCCTGTCCTTCATATTTGTGCTTCTCCTCCTCAATTTATTTCTTTTCTTCTCTACACTATATTCTGAGGCCTATAGTATTCTTGATAACCCCGATTTAAACTATTTATTTTCTTTTTGCAGTTATTCTAAATACCAAAAAAAAAGTGATATCATTCTGCATTTATTCTTCTGGCTTATTTCATTTAATATAGTATCTTCCAGTTCTAACCACATTGCACTAAATTTGTAATTCAATGGAGAGTTCTTTTGTGGGACAGCATCATTGAACTTTGCAAGTTTTCCTAATAAAAAAGTAAGTATTTTTACTTCAAAATAACTGAGTCTGCCTTAATAATTTCTTATAGATGTATTTTTGTGCCTCTAACATGTTAAACTGCAGCCACACCATTGTACGTAAGAGATAGGTTCAGAAGTGCACATAGAGCTAGCAGGATAGTGTAGGAGGTAAGGTTCTTGTCTTACATGTGGCTAACCCTGTTCTAATCCCTAGCATTGTATCTGCCCAGAGCAAGGCAAGGAGTCACTCCTGAGCACAGAGTCAGGAATAGCCCATGAGGACTACTGGGTCTTTTAGCAAATCAATAAGAAATTATACACAGTGACAATCTGCAAGAAAAATACAGTTCATAATAAGGAAATGCAATTCAGAATACTGATTCAAACTATTGATTTTGTAACTAAATTTGTAATTCAGTGATATAACTCGTTATGTGTAGAAGAGATCTTTAAGACATACAAAAGATCATGGAAAGTAGAAATACCCTAGATATGTTCACAACAATATCAGCTTCAGGATTTAATTGAAAGATTTTGCATGAACTATGATGCAATAAGATACTAGCTGGAAGAATTCATTGAGGGAAAGAGCTTTTTATAATGACATATGACTTATTCATATTACATCTATGAGCTATTTAGAGAAAATTATCCATTGGATTGTGTCATTAGTTTAAAGCTTCTACAGTTGTTTTGTCAGTATAATTTTAAACTACCTAAGTCTATTAGTTGGGAAAACATTAGAATAGTCATATAATTATTATCATATGTTTTTAAAGAGATATTTAAAAGTAATTTAAAAGCCTCTTCATTTTCATGAAATTTTCCCATACATGGATGTACATGGAATCTATTATGCTGAGTGAAGTAAGTCAGAGGGAGAGAGAAAAATGCAGAATAGTATAATCTATGGGATTTAAGAAAAATGAAAGGCATTCTTGCAATAATTTTCAGAAACAAAAGAGAGGAGGGCTGGAAGTTCAAGCTCACTTCATGAAGCTCACCACAAAGAGTGATGAGTGTAGTTAGAGAAATAATTAAATTAAGAACTATCCTACCAATGAAAATGAATGAGGGAAGTAGAAAGCCTGTCTAGAGTACAGGTGGGGATGGGGTGGAGAGGAGGAAGATTTAGGACACTGGGGATGGGAATGTTACACTGGTGAAGGGGAGTGTTCTTTAAATGACTGAAACACAACCATAATCATGTTTGTAACCAAGGTGTTTAAATAAAGATATTTAAAAAAAGCCTTTTTATTTATAAATATTTACATCTATGAGAAAATACTTGTTCTCTCTTACAGATTAAAAAAACTAATTCTCTCTCCAAGTCCTTTAATAGCAGGAAGAAAATTTCAGGGCTTGTTTGTGATAAGAATAAAATCTTCACCCCTCGCCAAAGGCCTTCTTTCTACCTTGGTGGTGTGTGTGTGCTGGGAGGCCTGGAGGTCCCCAGCCATTCCCTTATTTCTCTCCTGGACTCCAGGCCTTCCCTGGGTGCCAGCTCAGGTGGTCCGAAGTGGGTTCCAGGTGAGACCTCTTAGGGGCCCTCAGGCTTCCCCCCTCCCTACTCTAGGGAGAAGGAGCACTGGAGGAGCAGGGAAGATAATCTGGCTTCCAGTTCTCTCTAATCCGGGAGACCAGCTCTTCCCAGGTATGGGCTTAGGGAACACCCCATGCCGGAGGCCTTCTCCCTAGCTTGGAGGGTGCTGGGAGGCCTGACAGGCCCCCAGCCATTCCCCTATTTCTCCCCTGAACTCCAGGTCTTCCCTGGGTGCCAGATCAGGTGGGCTCTTTAGTGGTCCTCAGGCTTTTCCCCTTTCTCTTCCTCCTCTAAGGGGGGAAGTATGGGGAGGAGGGCAGGCCAATGCAGCACTGGTGTATGCTGGGACATTCACTGGTAATTTTTTCCTCATTGGTCTCCATTTAAAAAACCTCACAGGAGTACCTTATATATTGAAAAAAAATGAAAGTATGAATTCTCAGGCTGGGAAGTGACCAGTACTCTCTTCCTACTTGTTTACTCTCAATGGCCTCTTGGCCTTTTCCTTCCTTCTTGCAGTCCCCATATGTGCTGATAACACCATGTGTCATTATTCCTTGTTTGCATAGGCACATTAAAATGGAAAATACTATACATACAAATAAGTTATTATCTAACAGATATAGGAACACATAAATCTTGTAGTGCAATGGGACCTTACATCACAAGTATTGACATAATAATCTGGCACAGGCCTCAGAAGAATGGACATTTTCCATTCACCCCAGAACCAGGGAAGCCATCTATGAAACATCCAAAGTTGTCTATAACATCACCTGGAAGCAATCCTCTACCCGGGAAGACCCTACTGCTTCTCTAACATCGATCCACTCAAAAGAGTCTTCCCTTAATACTGAGAAGACTTAACAGTAACAATGACCTGCTTACTGAACAGGGCTTTCTGCAATGCCCTTTAATTGTGAGCAGAAATTAGAGGATGCTCCACACCATACTGACTTCAATGTAGGATATACAGATTCCAGGATCTTCAGTACAGAAACATTATGCCAACAACAGAGACTGTGTGAAAAATAAAACTAGTGGCACTACAGAAAATGACCTGGATTGGACAAACTAGTTTTCCTGGAGCCTAGAGTCGGTCTTATGCCAGGAAACTTCAGGGGTAGAGTCTCCTTGTATTTAGGCCAAGGCTTTTTCTTCCCATGCCCCCCATATTTTGGAGGGCCTATGCAAACAATAATTGCCACTCTAACACAGTTTTTACTATGCTCCTTTGACTCTAAACCTTAAAAAAACCCACTTAAACTTTTGAGGTTAACTTAAACTAATATGCAGGTGCATGGAAACTTAAAAACTACTATGCCTTCAAGTTTAAGGAGTTACATAAATTTTATGGCTTTAGATCGCTTGGTGAACTGCTAAAATGTTATAATGTACTACAATCTGGGGACTTGAGGAACAAAGTAATTGTACATGGGTGCAGTTTTATTTTTCTCAATGTTCTTTGACTTTAAGCTTAAAATTAAGATGTCAGCAGGAGGATTTCTTCTGAGAACTCTGTTTTTGGGTGATTGTCCTTTCACTGTAACTTTACCTTGTCCTCTTTCTTTGTATCATTGTTCACATAATCAAAAATAAATAAAAAATTAAAAAATAATAATATCTTAAAATGTGCTTTCTGAAAGTTTGTTTTTAATAGGTCACATGGATTAGGTCATTTGCTATATATCACCTGAATGTTCCAGTTGGTTCTTTTGATCCAGATGGGATATAAAACAAATAATTTTCATGAAATATTTGATCAAATTTTAAATTAAAATTATATCCAGGTGTGTTTTCTTAAACATTATATATATATTTGGGATGAGAAAATAGTACATTGGGTAGGACATTTGTCTTACATGCAGCTAACTGTGTTTTGATCCTTGGCATCCCATCTGATCCCCTGCTCCCGAACAGGAGTGATTTTTTAGCTCAGAGCCAGGAGTAACCCCTGAGCACAGCTAAGTGTGGCCCAAAATAAAAACAAAAAATAAACATAGGTTGGAGTCAAATACTGGCTTAGTATGTTCTTTAATATTCTTGTATTGCATGCTGTTGATTCTCTTCAATCCCAGAACTGTGTAGTTCTCCTGAACATCACCAGAAGAATTTCTGAGCAAATAACCCAAAGTCGCCTTGTTGAATGTGAACTCATAACAAACAAATAAAATCAAATATTTAAAAAAATAATAGTAAAACAAGAAAGGGGGAGCCACTGAACTCTGCTGGAACTCAGATGCCAGCACCCCTATCTGCCTGTCTTCTGTGCTGTGCTCCATTTTTGGCCAGATTTCATCCTGTGTGTGGCTCATCTGCGAGTGGCTCTCCTTCACTGGAGCCTTCCCTGGAGGTGAGCTTACATGCACAGAAAGGGGAAGCCTCTGAATTCTGCTGGAACTCAGATGCCAGCACCTTTATCTGCCAGTCTTCATTTTCTGCTGTGCTTCATTTTTGGCCTGATTTTATCCTGTGTGTGGTTCATCTGAGGACGGCTCGCCTTCCCTGGAGGTGAGTTTACAAGCCAAGAAAGGGTGGAGACAGAGGAGCACGGCCACTCCGCTTCACTTCCCGACTGTGCACATCATTTAGCCAATGATTACGACCACAACACGTAGAAAAACCCACAATACAAGTGTGACAATGGGGAAACAACACAGGCCAGCGCCAGACATAGAGAATGTGATGGCAACTCTGATGACTTGAACATGATCAACCAACTAGTCAGTCTCTCAGATAAGGAGTTTAGAGTCGCAATATGGAAGATGTTCAAAGAACTTAAAGAAAGTATAGAGGAGAACACTAATAAGAATCAAGGGAATAGGAAGATAGAAATCAGAAAACTCCAAACTGAAATTTCAGGTCAAATAACAGGTCTGAAAAACTCAGTAGATGAATTGAAGAAAACCATGATTGAGCTTTCCATGAGTTAACAGCATCTGAGGATATAATTAGTACACTGGAAGATGAGATGAATAACAATTCCATACAGCAGAAAAAGTTGGAAAAAAGCCTTAAAACAAATGAGAAAACAATGGAAAAATTACTCAAAGAATGGGAACAGATGAAAATAGAAGTCTATGATAAGCTCAACAGAAACAATTTAAAAATCATTGGAGTCCCAGAGACCCATGAAGAAAATCTCCTGGAGACAGAATACTGAAAGCAGCAAGATTGAAAAGAGAAATTATATTCAAGGAACATCCTTGAGATTTACTGCAGTCCTGTCACCGGAAACACTCAAGGCCAGAAGGCAGTGGTGGGACATAGTGACAAAACTCAATGAAATAAATGCTTCACCTAGAATACTGCACCCAGAAAAACTCACTTTCAGGTTTGAAGGAACAATACATGGTTTCACAGACAAACAACAGCTCAGAAACTTTACAGACTCAAAACCATTCTTAAAAGAAAAACTGTATGGCCTACTTTAAGACAAGACTGACCAACAGACATACCAAACTTCAATATAAAGATGGCACTAACTCTCGGGACAATTCTTTCTCTCAATGTCAATGGACTAAATGCACCAGTTAAGAGACACAGAGTGAGATCCAGGAGTTAAGGCTGAACGGTCAGTGTCTAGTTCCCTGGAGCCTAAGTTGTTTCCACATGACATACATTCAGGGTGGGAGATGTCCCTGTGTTGTAAACAAATATGAGTTCTTATCCTTAGTAGATAAGAGCTTGTTTTTATACGTACAATTTTCCCTTTGTTTAATATGTCTTTGCAGGAGGAAGTGGTGCTACATTATATTGCTGGTGGATTTGGAGGGTGGAGAGGAAAGAAGCCAGAGTCCCGACAAAAACTAAGAATATATATGCTCACACATATCTAAAGGAAAAAAGTTTCTTTTAAAAAAAAAAGAAGATTAAATAAAAGATGTAATTAAAGGGATAAAGTGGGGTCAGGAGATATAACAAGGAGATCAGGCATCTGTTCTTCCTGTAGAAGGGCAGTGACTCAGAACCTGGCATCCCATATGGTCCCCCGTGCCCACCAGGGACATTCTCCAAGCATAGAGTCAGGAGCACACTCCGAGTGCTGAAGGAGGGACCCAAAAGAAGCAAAAACAAATCAAATCAAATAAAAGAAACTAAAACAAGACAAAACAAACAAATAAAAGAAACTAACAAGAATAAAAAAGAAAAGGAAAAAGAAAAATAAACAAAGAAAAAGGGGAGATCACTTTACATTTGGGGAGAAACAGGATAAGAGGTAGTGTTTTATAGGTCTATACTTATGATGAAAGAATAGAGTTTCCCCTTGTCTTTTGAGATTTCCTTGTGAGGTGTGGGGTCTAGGCAGGGAGGTCTTGGGTAGAGTTCTTGCAGTGGGGGTCCTTTGGAGCTAGTTCCGGTATCAAGCCACAGTCCACATTAGGGAGAGGTAATTAGGAGGGCCACACTGCATGAGTCTGTCTGGGTGTTGGATATATTTTCTTGTCGGGAAAGAGGTGAGAGCTTGAGTGGGTGTCTCTTCACTT
The DNA here is from genome assembly GCF_024139225.1 of Suncus etruscus. Lineage (NCBI taxonomy): Eukaryota > Metazoa > Chordata > Mammalia > Eulipotyphla > Soricidae > Suncus > Suncus etruscus. The sequence continues at coordinate 54,163,536 of NC_064864.1, read as the reverse complement.
GGGTAGTGGTATTGGCTCGTTGTGGTAGAAGGTCTTTCTTGGTGCCTAGTGGATTAAGAGCTGAGGGTGAAGAGTTAGAGTGTGGTGGGGATATCGGGGGTGGGATTGAGGGGTGAAGAAATAGTCGAATTTCTGGAGGATGGAGAGGGGATAGTATATGGGAGGGGTTACATAGGGAATAGGTATGAGCTGTTTGTGGTTTAGGTTTGTCCCTTAAGGAGAATTCCTGTCTCCGTGTGCTCCTACATACATATAAGCATATAGAAGTTAGCTTAGGTGTATATTAATGTAGAGAGTTGTGAAATGCAAGAGGTGCAATGAGTACTAAGTATAGTACTTGTAAGGAAAGAAAAGTAATAGATCATCTTTTGGGTATGTATAGGTTTCGTGTCTCGAGTACTGACCATTATGTTAGTGAGGTCTATCTATATAGGTGTTTACCCTTTTCAGTTTTGTCCACAGCACCCTATATGTCAGCATTTCTTTCCTGTAGAGGGAGTAACCATGTGGTTTTTATTTGACATAGATTGAGTTGATGATAGTGAAGAAGAGACATAGATATGACAGAGTTCTCCACAACTGCTCCAGGAACCAAATCCCCTCCAGGGCATTTACAGTGCTGCTCTGACACCAACATGAGCTAGTTCTAAATTGATAACCTGACAATGAGAAAATGGGAACGACTTGATCTCAGAGCAAGTTGTTCTTCCTCATCAGCTATCGATAAGACAAAATCAGAAAATATGTCACCCTTTGATCTGTGCAAAAGCCAAGATCGCTATATACAGACGGCTGGTTGTTGCAACCAAGACTGGATAGTATGCATCCAGGGACCAACAACAAAACAACAGCGACAAAAAACTCTAGCCTAGCTTTTGGTATACGATCTGTTCAACAAACAAGAGCTTCAATTCCAGAAGTCTGACTGACACAACTGCAACTGAATGGGTCTTCTGGAAACATAACGAAATACTTTATCCCAGGCTCCATTCTAGGAGCAACATAACGACCAAAACACCAACTACAGAAGATGGATTAAAACGACACTGAAGAAGCATAACTGCTAGAACCACAAAGAAAGACTTCATAAACTCCATTTCCTGAGCTGCACAGCCACCAAGATCTCTAGAAACAGAGGTCTGATTTTTACCATCCAAGACAAAGCAGAAGTCTTCCACACACCACGAAAGCAGCAAGGGGAGAATAAATGATCATGCAAGGAGTCTAGAGTTAATCCCATGACTATATACTTCAGGGTTGGAGAAACCCTGTATCTACTAGGTCAAGGGAATTCCCTCTATAATATCCCCACAGTTACTGTGCCTATGCAGTGAGATAAAGAAAAGGAGAGAAAAAAAAGCACAAAACAATAATTTTTCCACGTTTATTTATTGATTGATTTTTTGACGTCTTTATTTTGGTGTGGAGACTATGGTAGATGTCTCCAATATTATTTTATTTTATTTTGTCTTGTCTTTTTCTTTCTTTTTGCACTCGAGCATGATTTGATTTCAGAACTGAGACTATTGTATGGTGCCTGTCTTTATTGCTGTAGTGCTCACCGGTTATTTAATTCAATATTTTTTTCTGTATTGTTGTGATATCTCAATTACCTTTTTCACGTCTTCTCTCAAACTGAGGTTGGAAGCCTCTAGAGGGACTCTGCCCATTTTCAGTGTATTCGACATTGACTTCATTTTTTTCCCTCTTATTGTGTACCCCAATTTATTGCTTTCTTTCCTGCCTCTTAAATAGAAGGGGAAACAAGGGAGGGTTCCAGGACCAAACAGATATGTGCTCATCACTAATAGTAAGCCAGACAAAGAGGGGTCCACCTACTCTAGCAGCACAGGGGGTGATGGTGGGGTATATGAGTTGTAGAAAAAGAACTGGAATGGGGGGAGGACATAGTTGGTGATGGGTATTCCCCTGATTCAATGTTAATATATGCCTAAAATACTACAATGAAACATATGTAAGTCATTATGGAAAAAATTGTGTTTTTAATAAGAAAATTTCTTTGACTTACATGTATTATTATCATATCAATTATATTGAATGTTATGTTATGCCACTATATCATGTTATGTTAGTCTACCTCATTATGTTAATCAATATTGTCTCTTGAATAAATTATTACAATAATAAAAAAAAGTGCACTGGTAAAGGGTGTTGTATATTGTATGACTGAAACTCAATCATGAACAACTCTGTAACTGAAAAGAAACAGCTGTATTATGAAGAACCTTGTAAACTATGGTGTTTAAATAAAATGTTTTAAATCTAAAAAAAAGAGACACAGTGTGGCTAAATGGATCAAAAAACTCAATCCAAACTTCTGCTGCCTACAAGAAATGCACTTGAATAGTCAGAACAAACAGACTCAAAATAAAAGTCTGGGGGAAAATCATCCAAGCAAACAACACCCATAAAAAAGCTGGAGTGACCATAATAATATAAGATGATGCAAACTTTATACTTAGGAAAGTTGTAAGGGACAAAGATGGACATTTGGTATTAATCAAGTGATACATAGAGCTGGAAGAAATCACTCTCCTAAACATATATGCACGGAATGAAGGGACAGCAAAATATTTAATAAAATTTTTGACAAATCTGAAAAATAATATCAATAACAACACAAAAATTTTGGAAGACCTCAAACCGGCATTTTCAACACTTGACAGGTTAACCAGACTGAAACCCAACAAGAATATACTAGATCTGAAAAGAGAAATGGAAGAAAGAGGCCTAGTAGATATAAACAGAAAACTCCACTCCCAGAAGCCTGGATACACATTCTCCTCTAATGTACATGGGACATTCTCCAAGATAGACTACGTGCTAGCACATAAAACATACCCCCATAATATCAAGAGGATAGAAATTTTGCAGGCTATCTTCGCTGACCACAAGGCCCTGAAATTATATGTGAACTACAAAGGGACACAGAAGAAAAATTTTAATACCTGGAAGTTAAACAGCCTAATACTGAAGAACCAGTGGGTCCGAGATGAAATCATAGAGGAAATCAAAACATTCCTAGAAACAAATGACAATGGAGACACAAACTATCAGAACCTATGGGAAACAGCAAAAGCGGTACTGAGAGGAAAAATTATAGCTTTGCAAGCACACATCAGGAAAGAAGGGGCATACCTGAATAGTTAAATGACGCAGCTATTAGAATTAGAAAGTACTCAACAAAAGGACCCAAAAATAGGGAGACAGAAGGAAATAACAAAAGCAGAAATCAATGAAGTGGAAGCCCAAAAAACAATCCAAAATATCAACAAAATCAGAAGTTGGTTCTTTGAAAAAAATAAACAAGATTGATAGACCACTGGCAAGACTAACAAAGAAAGAGAGAGAAACTTGATAACTCATATTAGGAATGAAAAAGGAGAGATCACTAATGATATGGTAGAGATCCAAAGGGTAATCAGAAACTACTTAGAGAAACTCTATGCCACTAAAAATGAAAACCTGGAAGAAAAGGATAAATTTTTGGACTCTTATAATCTTCCAGATTTGAATGAAAAGGATGTAGCACATATAAATATACCCATCACTATTGAGAAAATTAAGACAGTAATCAAATGTCTGCCCAAAAAAATATGTCCAGGACCAGATGGATTTACTAATAAAGTTTTTCAAAACTTTCAAGAGGAACTTCTACCAATCCTGCAAGACTCTTTCATGAAAACGATAAAACAGGAACACCTCCAAATAGCTTTTATGAAGCCAACATCACCTTGATACCTAAACCAGACAGAGATGCTACGAAAAAAGAAAATTACAGACCAATATCGCTGATGAATACAGATGCAAAGATCCTCAACAAAATCCTGGCAAATAGGATTCAATGCCTCATTAAGAAGATCATCAATACAATCAAGAAGGTTTCATCCCAGGAATGCAAGGATGGTTTAACATTCATAAATCTATCAACATAATACACAACATCAACAAGAAAAATAAAAACCACATGATTATATCAATAGATGCAGAGAAAGCATTTGATAAGGTCCAATACCCATTCTTGATCAAAACTCTCAGCAAAATGGGAATGGAAGGAACCTTTCTCAATATAGTTAAGGCCATCTACCACAAGCCATAAGGCAAACATTATCCTCAATGGAGAAAACCTAAAAGCCTTCCCTCTAAATTCTGGCACAAGACAAGGCTGTCCTCTCTCACCACTCCTATTCAACATAGCACTGGAAGTACTTGCTATAGCGATTAGGCAAAAAAAAAAAAAAGATATCAAGCGAATCCAGATAGGACAGGAAGAAGTCAAGCTTTCGCTGTTTGCAGATTACATGATACTCTACCTAGAAAACCCTAAAGTCTCTACAAAAAAGCTTCTAGAAACAATAAACTCATATAGCAAGGTGGCAGGCTACAAAATTAACACACAGAAATCAATGGCCTTTTTATACACCAATAATGATAGGGAAGAGATGAAAGTCAATAAGGCAATCTCATTCACATTAGTGCCACACAAACTCAAATACCTTGGAGTCAACTTGAACAAAGACATGAAGGACTTATACAAAGAAAACTATAAAACTCTCTCCAAGAAATAAGAGAAGACACGAGAAAATGGAAGCATATACCCTGCTCATGGATTGGCAGGATTATCATCATTAAAATGGCAATACTCCCCAAAGCATTGTACAGATTTAATGCGATCCCTCTAAAGATACCCATGACATTCTTCAAAGAAGTGGATTAGGCACTTTTGAAATTCATTTGAAACAATAAACATCCTGGAATAGCTAAAGCAATCATTGGGAAAAAGAATATGGGAGGAATTACTTTCCCCAAATTTAAACTCTACTACAAAGCAATAGTTATCAAAACAGCATGGTATTGGAATAAAGACAGGCTCTCAGATCAGTGGAATTGGCTTGAATACTTAGAAAATGTTCCCCAGACATACAATCACCTAATTTTTGATAAAGAAGAAGAAATCCTAAATGGAGCAAAGAAAGCCTCTTCAACAAGTGGTGTTGGCACAACTGACTAGCCTTTTGCAAAAAAATTGAACTTAGACCCCCATCTAACATCATGTACAAAGGTTAAATCCAAATGGGTGAAAGACCTCGATATAAGACCTGAAACCAGAAGATATATAGAACAACACGTAGGTAAAACAGTCCAGGATATTGAGAATAAAGGCATCTTCAAAGAGGAAATTGCACTCTCCAAGCAAGTGAAAGCAGAGATTAACAGATGGGAATATATTAAACCGAGAAGCTTCTGCACCTCAAAAGAAATAATGCCCAGGATACAAGAGCCCCCTACTGAGTGGGAGAAACTATTCACCCAATACCCATCAGACAAGGGGCTAATCTCCAAAATATACAAGTCACTGAAAGAACTTCATAAGAAAAAAACATCTAATCCCATCCAAAAATGAGGAGAAGAAATGGACAGACACTTTGACAAAGAAGAAATACAAATAGCCAAAAGACATCCTCTATGCACTTATATTTTAATGAAACTCTAGAATAAATATGAGTCAGATTAGTTAAATTGTATTACCATATTTGCCTAACTACTCTGACATGGTGGGGCATGTTACATTGAAGGTAAAATTAGAAGATAGAAGCAAAAGTTTCTATCATCAGCCATGCTCTGTGCAAATTTACCTTAATAACTGGTTGTCTTGCCAGTGAAACTAGTTTTTAAGTAGCAAATTGTATATTTTATCCTTATTCTAGTCTCCATATAGGTTACTCTTGACCTTTCTACAATGATAATACTCTTAAAGGATCGTTTCCTCTGTGTGTATTTGTATCATATGGTTTTTTTTGGGAGAAAGACAAGATAGCCAATGGTGTTGGTTGGTTTTAATAGTTTCTCCTGACCTTTAAATAGCTATGATTTTGGAGGAGATTCACTCATTTTTTAGACTTCTGATGCTGTTTCAGGTAAGTTTTCTCCAAGGTATTTTGTATCTACTTATGGCTTCTGAGTAATAAAATAGCATGATTCTCATTGTGTGCACAATAATCCAATAAGAAAAACTGCATTTCCCAATTTTTTGTCATGGTCCTCAATTGCAGTTTATCATGTGTTATTCAATAGTAATGTGCTTAGTTTCTATAGGACACTATAAAGCAATTATTATTTTTCTTTTGGGAAGGGGTATAGCTGTTAGTGCTCAAGATTTGCTCCTGACTCTATTCTAAGGTATCCTCCCTGGCAAAGTACAAGAAACTGTATGTGGCGCCAGGAATTTAACCAGAGTACATCACATGCATACATAAGAACCTTAAAGTTGTAATATTTGCTTAGTTGTTGTGGTGACTATTTAAATTATCATGTTACAAAACATAAATTAAGACACAAATGAATTTTGTGGAAATGACATTTGATTTGGGTTTCTCCAAAAATGAAGAAATTATCTTGATTCTATGATCTCTGGTTCTTGATAAGGAAATAGCCAATTTGAAACACAAACCTGTATCACTGTATCCCTATTACTGGAGAATCCTTATCCAAATGTTATCCTAGAGTCTTAATAGAATACTTGGATTGTAAAGGAGAGTTGTTTTCGAGTCACTGATGGATAACAGACAAAGAGCTATTAAATGTGTTCCTTATCCTCCTTATAAAGTGGAAATGTACACAAAGAAATAGAATGGATAACTATAAAGAGGAAAATATGATAAAAGTACTGCTGAAGGATATGAAATCCCTGATTCTACCCAAAAAATAGTATTGCAATTTCTTCCTCTTTTTTAATGCATTGTGGACTGATTTTATTTTTATGGAAAGTATTTGGATGATTATTATCTCATATATAATGTAAGGTGATTCTAAAATAAATACCATTTATCAAGATATGATTGTTCCTCTTTATAGATAAGAAGCCTAGAACACAGTTTGTCTCTTATAAAATATTATAAAATTAGTAAATTAAACTCTTTTTAAACATTTGAGGCATTAAAACTACATAGAAGAAATTGATGACAGATACAGAGCATGAATTTTACATTGATAGTATTGCTTTGACTTCTTATACCAACCTGACTAGTGCCATGGGAATATAGCTTAGATATTACTGATTTGAAAGATTATGGTTGATGATATTAAATAGCATCCATGAAACTACAGGAAAAGAAATGAGGAAGAGTGCAAATTTATACTGCTCCTTATTGACTCATTAACTTTTACTTACTGATTATGGAGATTAAAATTTTTTCAAAGCCAGTAAATTGAAATTCAGTTTTTCTGATGGAAAGAGACTCATTTAAAAATATACCAAATATCTCTGTAGTGGAGAGACAGAAAGACTGCTTTAGAAATATTTTTTAGTTTTAAATTTCTAATCCTTATTTCATGAATTTGTCCATTTTGTTTTGACCTGCATTTCTTTATGGTAAGTTAGTGGAAGAATGCACAGAGATCATTTTATAGGAAGAAGTAGCTAACACCCTATAAAATACCTTCTATGTATTGAATCAATTTTCTCTTTTTTGACAGAAAAAATTATTTGTTTTCTCCTGTGACATGTTGAATCAAAATTCAGTCTTCTATTTAGAGAGTTCATTCCTACCTAGGCCTCATTCTTCTCCGTGTTCAACAAACACATTATAAATCATTTATAAGAGTCAAGAAAATAGTGTAGAAATTAAGGAGCATGTTTTGTGCAATGTTGACCCTGTTTTAATCCCTGACATTGCATATAGTATCCCACACACCACGGGGAGTGATGTCTGTGCATAGATTAAGAATAAACCCTGAGTACTGCTGGATGTGCCCTTAAAATGAACACAACAAATTAAAAATATGCATATTGTCATCTCTCTCAATATTCTGTTTTGTTCTGAATTTATCATCATGAAGAAAATAGTTGAAATTGGCATATACTCGTGGTCCCCAGTCATGACTTTCTGTTAATATTTCTCATTTATTTTATCTTTCATGATTTCAAATATTTTTCTACTGTAAAATTTAATGGAACATTTTTTATTTTAACTTAAACTGCCAGCATTTGAATCATTGAACATGTTATCCTTGAAATAGACTTAGTTTTACTTTCTACTCAATTTCTTCTTCTTATTTTTTAAAAGAGATTATTTTGGTATTTTTAAGGTCTTAAATACACCAATTTTTCAATATTTCCTTAAACTGACTACACATTACATATTTTGATGAATCTAAAGTTTATGTCTCCATCTATTAATTATTTAATCAAAATTTATATTATCTCTCTATTCCAGTGTGACTTCATCAGTCACGCTTTGTCACTATATTCTGTAATTGTGAACCTAACAGCCTTAAGATAAAATTGCATAAGTCAGAAAAGAGTCTGCATATTCTTCTCTACCATTAATTTTACAAAGCCAGGAACAAGAACTGATCTTAACCTTCTAAACGCTTCTCTAGTTCTATTCTTAATTGTTGTTTTGGTCTTGGGATATCAACCAAGTGTCTCTTTCAGAATTAAGTAACAATGCCTCTTATTTCCCTGGATTCCAGAAGTTGCCTGAATATGTGTTCTCCAGTATTTTTCTTCAGTTTCTTCTTCAGATTTCTCCAGTATTTTGCATGTTGTGACACCTTACAACATAAAATGTTGATGTAGTTGAAGAAAGGTGTTAATTTTAGATATAAAATAATGCCAAGTGGCCTTACCTGCATGTAATTGTAAACCCTTACCAGAAAAACATGTACACCATCTGTGATGTTATAAATATTAAGTAGATAAATATTTGCATATGAAAAATAATAATAATTATCCTCAGCAAAGACATCAGTATTATGCAATATAATCTATATTCAATAAAAATCCACTTTTTAAAATTAATAGATATATCATATACATATTGGGTAATAGTTTACTTTTAAACCCTAAACCCATCAATAAATTTTAATTGGAACAAAAATTTTGCAGTAAAATTCCAGAGAGTGACATAATACCTCTTGGTGAGTTTGACTCAAAGTTGTTAAAATATTAACATTAGTATGATGAATGACTTAGGGTTTGCGAATGATAAAAATAAATTGCCATTGCCATGCTCTGGCATATGTTCTAGTCTCTATATAACTGTTGCTTGCTGCTGTGAGAAACACAAAATTCTAGCAGCTGGAGGTGTTACTCTTAATAACACAAGTGATCTTTCTTATCTATTTGTCACATAGGATTTGATTTCCAGTGTAGAAATATTAGGGGTGAAAGCAACCTTTATTCTTTCCTGTCAGAGTCTTTTCATCATTTCAGAATGTAAATATGTGCATTTAATGAACTTTTCTTGGTGCTTGAGATTATTTTTATTACTTATGTTACATATTTAATAAAATGAAGTCAGTCCATTACTTATTTAACAAAGCCAGTAAAGATAGATGCCAGAGTGATAGTACAGAGGGTAAGGTACTTGTTTTGCGTGTGGCCTATCCAGATTACATTCTTGGTATCACGTATAGCCCACTAAACTCTGTCCTTAGCACCAACAAATATGGAAACACATATGGTTCTCTAGAGCCCCAAACAAAACAAAATAATAAAAAACAGTAAAAAGTATTATTTTAGACGTAGTCTGCAGAATTCAACTCTGTTAGCAAAACCAGGCCAAGAGAAGATAAATTTAGAACTGGCAGGCTAAGTATTAATAACTGACCCTGCTTTTCTGAAGGAGCACTTATCTGTCAAAATATCCTAGATCACTCCTATGGCTTGCTCTGCTTCATTAATGCTTTGGAATCTAGGTTTCTGTCTCTTCACAAGGCTTCCCTCTTGGCTTTAGCAGGAAGTGTTTCTTTATATTTGCTTGGATTTTGTTTGTTTTATTGGGGGGAGCACATCCAGGAGTACTCAAGTCTATTCCTGGTTCTGTGCTCAGGGGTGATTAATGGTGGTTCTCAGTAGAACAAATGTGCACTGGATTGGCAGCATACAAGGCAGGTGCCTTAACCACTGTATCTATCTCTCTTGCCCCTATAGCTGATTTTAAGTAAGTTTTAATTTCAATAAGTAGAATCCTTCTATTTTTCTGCACAGGGGGTATGCTAATCTTCTCTGTATCATTCCAATTTTAGTATATGTGCTGCTGAAGTGAGCACAAATCCTTCTATTTTTCTGATACCCAAGCATTGCTGTTACTGCCTTGAAAATGATGAGATGGGACTTACTGTTGAATTAGTTCTTCATAAATTGCTAATTTTATTAAAAACAAGCTTAAATAATGTATAGGTGAATTTATTAAACAGTAGGACAGTTGAGTGACGGTGGTGAAGGACATGGAATCATACTTTGAAAACCAGAAAAATAAAAACTACAAGGAAGTACAAAAAAGCAAGAATATGTGACTATGTGTGTGTATATGGGAGAGAGAAAAAGAGAAAAGGAGAAGTAGAAAACTAGATTTATGTGTAAGGTATAAGTTGTTTTTCTTGTATGCATATTGTCACATATGCATTTAATTCCCCTATGCATATGACCACATATGGTTCCTCAGTCAAGCACCTGCAGGAATGAACAGTGAGTTCAGTGCTAAGAGTAAACTCTGAATACCACTGGGTGTGTCCTCAAAACATAATTAACAGCAACAAAAAATACTGCTTTAATTTTTTGATAGATATATTGGATTAATATTGTTCCTCCAATCTGGTCCTTCTAGAACCCAAAACAAATTCACTAATCCTCACAATACTTATTGAGGACCCCAAATCCTAGACATCTCAGATGAATATGGGAGCAAACAACATATAAATAAATGAACATTAATGTGTTTCTTTGTGCCTACAGGTCTTTTGTATGTCTTCTTCAAATAAGTTTCTGACAATTTCCCCATCATTTTTGATAGAATATTTGTATTATTATTTTTGTAAAATTTGTTAGTACTTTATATATTTTGTATATTAATGCTTTATATGGTATGTTGAAGTCAGGTAGTTTTTTCCTTTCATTTGGGTGTCTTTGAATTTTAGAACATGTTTCTTTTTCTATGTAAGAGACATTGATGTAGCCTCATTTATTTTTGTTTCTACTGCCCTAACCAATCTTATTGTTGAAAAATTTATGTCCAAATAATGTAGCATTCTATCTAAAATTTTAAAGCATTTTATGAATTCTATTCTGATGTCAAGATCTTTAATCTACTTTTAATTGATTTTGTGTATGGTGTGATATATGGTTCCAGCATCATTAATTTTGCTGATGGCTATTAATTTTTCTCAAAAATCATTTCTTGAAGAAGCTATTTTTACTTAGCTTTATTTACTGAGCTCCATTGTTAAAAAGTAGTTGACCACAGAGCTGAGGATTTGCCTTTAGACACTTGAAATGAACACATTTGCGAGAATTTACCCTTATTCCAGTACCATGCTGTTTTAATTACCATAACTTTTAACTAGAGTTTCAAGTTAGGTAATGAGATGTCTTTCATTTTTTAATATCAATATATTTTGCCTATTTGGAATATTTTATGGTTTTTTTGGGGGAGATGACACTCAATAGAGATAAGGAATTAGTCCTGTCTCTACGCTCAAAACTTGCTCCTGGTAGGCTCAGGGAACCATATGGGAGGTTGGGGATCAAACCCAAGCTGGCCACATATAAGGCAAATGCCCTACCTATTGTGCTATTGTTCCAGCCCCAAGTTCTTTTGGTTTTGTTTGTTCTGTTTCTTGGGCCATGGCAGTGTTTATGCAACTCCTGTCTCTGTGCACAGGTACCACTCCTGGAGATGCTCAGGGAACCATATGGGATGCTGCCAGAAATCGAAGCTGGGTGAGCTGAGTGCAAGTCAAATGCTCTACCAGCTGTGTTAACACTCAAGGCCCAAGTTAATTTCTTAGAAGACATTATCAGAATTTTAATGGAGTTACATTGAATCTACATAATAATGTAGGTAGGATGACCATTTTGGCAATATTTTTATTCATTTCCTAGGACCTACTATATTGCCTCTATAAAAAAGATGGCATTGGTCTCGCTCCTTTCTTAAGTTAATTTCTAACTATTTGATAGTTTAGACACTACTTTGAACTTAGTATACAATTTGATTATTTTCTCTTCTAATTCATTATTTCCACATAGGAATGCAACATATTTTTTTATCTTGAAGACATTACTGTATTGGTTTATTGCATTACTGTACTTGTTTATTGATTTAGGAGCTTTTAATAAACTTTTATGTATATTATTATATAATCTGCAAGTAGTGAGCACTTGACTTCATTTCCAATTTGAATTCCTTTTATTTCTTTTACTTGCCTGATTGCTCTATTGTTGAGTTTAATACCATATTGAAAGAAAGTAGATATAATAAGCATCCTTGCTTTTTGCCTTATCTCAAAGAGATGCTTTCAGCTTTATCATAAGGAACAAATAGATGTGGTTTGTTATAAATGACCATTACTATCTTGATATATGTTCTTTTGAAATGTATTTTGCTCAGAAGTTTTAAATAATCAATACTATTCAATCTTGTAGAACTTTTCTCTCATCAAATTATATCATTATATAATTTTCATCACATTTACATATGTATTAAATTTTATTGTGTTTATGGTATACAATGTTTTTCTATGCATAACTCCAACAACACACCCCTGATCAGTATATCCACCACAAAGAATTTAGATGTTAATTTAACATAGTATAAATTGAGGTTGGAAATTTATAGAAATAAATTTGAAGATAATAAAACTTTAAGATTTAAAGAGTAAAATTCTTGACCTATTTTGACATTGTACCACTGTTCTTTTTTTTTTACTAAACCAAAAATTAATCTTTAACAGTATTTAACAGACATTTGTTAATAGTTTAAGTTCCTGTAGTTATTGCTATTGGGAGAAATTCTGGAATGCACCTTACCATGTGCTTCACCACAGTAGTTATATTACTAATTCTTTAATTGCTTTTATGTAAAAAATAATATATATATATATGCACACATACATACTTTGGGACAAATTGCATATTTGTTATATATTTTCATGTATATTATAAATAATACTTTCAAAGTATTATAAGTTTTATTATAAAACTTTGAAAAGTCAACAATAGAAATTGAATATTTAACAAAGATAAGTTTAAATTTTAGTTAATGAGGCTTAAACTGGACTTGTCACATAGATTTAAACTGACTAATATGAATATGTGTAATTTGGAGAAAATATTTGCTAACTAAAAATCGAAATATAATAATATCAAATAAAAAATTAAAAATATAATTTAATAAAATATTCATGGATGCATGTTATAATAGAGGACACACAGCAAAAGTTGTAACAAAATGTGTTAAAAATGTTTGAGAGATAGAAAGATGTTAAACATAATTGACCTAAATAAATTATCAATCATTCTTCCCTGCATAAAATTGAAATCACAAAAGCATTACAGAAAAAAAGACAGGAAACATATAAGAGTAAATTACTAAAATAGCATATTTGATGAAAGCCATTGACCATAGATTTAGAAATTATAAAAAGAAAAGACAAGTAAGACCTACCAAATCATACAAAGCTGCTAAAAAATCAAAACTATTAGCAAGTGAAGACATTTATTACAGTTATGTTGTATTTAACAGAAAGAATAAATATCCAAATGTGTACTCATGTAACAAAATACTTTCAAAACAAATAAGATTTGTCATAACTTAAAAAAACACATGCACCCAATTTCTGCCTGCAGTGTAAACAAGGATGAGTAGGCAAAATATTTTAGATGCATATACCTTTTATGTGCTTTTTAATTATAAAAAGACATGCACACAATTTCTTCCTCTAATGGGGAGAATGATTAGAAAGACAAAGACTTTTTATGTGTAAATACTACTTATGATACTGTAATGATGAATGTATGATTTTTAAATCATTTTTAGTGTGACCAATGTGAATTATAAGTCTTTTGCAGTTATATTTAAGGTACATAGTGACAGTTAATTAGGGACATTCCCTCCACCCATTCTGCTGTATGCAGGCAAGTGTTCTACTAGCTGTGCTACTCCTCCAGTCTCAATCCTTTTTTATTTGTTTGCAACCCTCACTCAGTCTCTGAGAGTAAGTAAGTAACACCTGTAACACCGCTTTGCCATTTAGCCCTTACAAAACCTCTTTGAGGATGTTAAAATTTTCTATTTCTGCATTTCTGAATGTATTTGATTTCACTTGCACTTAAGTTTCTAGTAGACTCATCTTACTAAGATGATGAAGCATCACTCTTAAATATTTCAAGAGATACATTTCACATTAATATAGCAAAACACAATAGATCCACAAGATAATAATTTGAATGCTGTAAAAGAAATAAATGCTTTGGAGTTAGGATAGGTACAGAAAGGGAGTTCTTTCTTTCACGCATATATTAAGAAAGATAGTCAGAAAATAACAAATTAACAAATGACCAAAAGCAAAAGAGACTGAAAACTTATCTTCAGAAGGAAGCTTACCACAGAGGAGAGAATGAGGGGTTAGTACAGAGAGGAGTACAATGTCACAAAGAGAGATGGTCCCATTGATGGAGGATGTGGCGCTGAAAAGTGTTTGCATGAAAATTTAATAAATCACAGTGCTATTACAAAAATGTAAGTGCCTATCATAGAGGGAGGCTGGGTTCTAGGAAGGAAACTAGGAATGCTGGTGGAGGAAAATTGACTTTGATGATGGAATTGGAATTGCTGTTGAACCATTGAGTAACTGAAACTTAATAGTGAATAACTATCAATAGTAGTGCCCTAGTGAAAAAAAGAATTTTTGGTCTGTTATCATATATCTTTCCCAGATATATTAAAATTAGTAAACATAAATTACATATAGATTGTACATTATTTTTAAGGAATTATGCAAGCATGTAAAAACATGAGTGCAGGGCCAAAGTGGTGGCACAGCAGTAGGACCTTTGCCTTTGTACGCGGCTGACCTAGGATGGACCTGGGTTCAATCCCCGGCGTCCTATATGATCCCCCAAGCCAGGAGCAATTTCTGAGCGCAGAGCCAGAAGTAACCCCTGAGCATCACCAGGTGTGGGCCAAAAATAAAAAATAAATAAATAAAATAAAATAAAAACATGAGTGCACACATGTGGTTCTTGTAATTTTTGACATGTTAAAAAATCGTGAAACTGTTTTGGCCTCAGTATTAGTAATCACTACACCTCATTGGGCACATAGGAAGTTACCTATCCTCATCTCTCCTTTGAAAACTGAACTCTTTAAAAGTTCTATTTATTGTTATGAATTACATAGTGGTCTTATGTTTTAGTTCTTTTTATCAAAAATTTATTTTAAGTAGAAAAGAAACTACTGATCAAATAGAAAAATATTTACAGCTCCTGTTGTATTTTGTGCTGACTGCTTTGGGACAAGGATAGTAATAAATTTTATATTGCACTGTAGTTCATTAAAAAGTGTCAGTTATCTTGGCTTACAAAACAGCTGTTTGTCATCTCAGCTTTTACATATTCTTTATCATGTAATTTTTATTTTACCTCGATAGAAACCTATCTCATTTATAAATTTGCAATGATGATAATCCTTTATTCATTATCTAAATAATTCTATCATTTATTCTTCCAGTCATCTCATTCAAATAGTCAAAACTATGCTCAAACTTTGAGGAATTTTTTATCTGATGTTCTCTTTTTCTCCTTTTTTTTAGAGGTTTATTTAATTGGATCTTAGAAGAGAAGTTAAGTGAAGGAGACATTCCAGTACATTTTTATTCATTCCCAGTTATGTGATGATAGATTGAGAGCTCCAGGGTTGGTGAGGTTAAATCTTATATAATGTTGACTCAGTTTTCAAGTACTATTACATTATAAATACACATTTAAGAACAAATATGTTAGCTTTTATTTTTATCAATTTCAGTGAAACCGTTTTTTTTTTTTCTGCTACAATTTTATTCAGCTGCAAAACCTCAGGATTTTCTAAGTGCAATTGGCCAAAGCACCTTTGATGTCCAAAGAAAATAGATTACAGGCATTTAGGAGGAATTGGTGTTGGTTCATATGAAGGAGTTGAAATGAAATGAACGATACATAACCTACCTGGACAAAGTCTGCCACTCTTTTTCTTGGAGTACTTCACTTTCATGAGTTTATTGGATATTGAACCTTGGCATTTAAATATAAACTGTTGTGTTATCATCCACTGTTGAAATGCTTTTCAACACAGAATGTCTCCAAAATTTGTGAGCAAAAGTCTCTGGTTCAGCTTCCTATGTCTACCTTAGTATATGGAAATTGACATAATATTTATGATTTTCAACCAACCCCTTGTTTTCCTCTCAGGACATTATTACACTGAACTTATTTTTATTTATTGCTTTGTGTATCTTTTTCTTTGTGGTATTTTAGAAACCATCCACTTTTCTCCAGAGAAGTTACATTGTTCATTCTTTATTGTGATACCTTTAACTACTGGGTTCTCTGTTCACCAATATTATTTTATTAGTGAGTTTGAATGAAGCTATATAATTTCTGGAAGATTAATGGTACTGGCTACCTAGCCAAATGCCAGAAAAAAATCTCTTCTCTCTTTTAACTCAAAATTAAGCTTGAATTTAGAGGTCAGAGAGATATTACAGCAAGTAGGGTGTTTGCTTTGTATGCAGTCAACCCTGGTTCAATCTTAAGTATACCATATTCTCCTACCAGCCCTTTTAGAGTGAGATCCCTGGTGATAGAGCCAAGAATAACTTCTGAGCACAGCCAAGTGCAGAAAATTTTAAAAAATAAAATAAAACCAAAAAATTCAAGTTGAATCTGAACACAAATAAAAGAAAAATATAAACCAAGTCTCATAATCATCTGTAGTGTTTTTCTTAAATTTTAAAATAACTAGTAATAATAAATTAATGAAAGGGAAAGTAAATAAATGTATGTACAGATTCTAAGAGAGTCTCAGCTTTGATATTATATGTATTCCATCTATAAGATATATATATATATATTTACATGCATATTTCACCTTTCTTTTCTCTCTCTCACACACACATATAGTAACACTGAAAATTTAAAAGAGAGCTCAGTAGAAATGGGAAGAATTAACTGGAATAATTATGAGTTAGTTGTGCTAAGTTACTTATGCTGTGCTAAATTGTGCACTTAGACATGTATTTTCCAACAAATAAAATAAAAAAATGTTGTATACTTTTAAGAGACATTTGGGGGATCGTATATATAGGATCCTATATATAGATCCTATATGTCCTATGTTAATATAATATATATATATATTAACTATACCAATCTACCTTTCATTTAGAATTAAAAAAATAATCTTGGAGCATATACATGGTAACAGTTCCAGTAATTCATAAACATTGTTTATATGCGTATAAATGTGAATACTTTCTACTTTTTATACTTTTATGTGTTTTAATGTGTAATGAGATTATTTTAATATGTTTATCTCAAAACAACAAAGCACTAAGAATCAGAAATGCAGAATTACACACAAGAGAGAATGTAATTTGTTTTCTCTGAGTCTTTATAGTTTAATTGTATGACACATTTTATTTTAAATATATTAAATTATAATTATTAAATCTAAGGAACATGGTGGGGTTTTTATGATTTTGGGAGGGGCAAACCTGTCGACACTCAGCGGTGACTCCTGGCTCTGCTCTCAAATATTACCATTGGCTTGGGGAAACATATGGGATGCCGGAGATGGAATCTACATCTTTCTTGGGTCAACTGCATACAAGGCAAACACCCTACCATTATGCTACCTCTCAGGCCCACATGGTGGCTTTATTCTAAAAAACATATGGTACTTATAGGATCTCTCCTTTATTTATTTATTTATTTATTTTATTTTTGTTTTGATTTTTGTTTTTTGGGTCACACCCAGCAGCTCTCAGGAGTTAATCCTGGCTCTGTACTCAGAAATCACTCCTGCCAGGCTCAGGGGACCATATGGGATGCCGAGATTTGAACCACCGTCCTTCTGTGTTCAAGTCAAATGCCCTACCTCCATGCTATCTCTCCAGCTCCAGGATTTCTCATTTTTTTGTAATTCATTTCCAAAAGGAGAATTCTGTTCTAAAAGTTGCATTTAATACTTTCAAACTTACAAAATTTATATAGAATTTTTACTGTTGTTTATTTGACATTTAGAAAGTGAAAAATCTTGTTCTCTTTTTTTCCCCTCTTATTAGTAGCATATCTGCTCTCTTGTTAGTTTCAGAAATTCATTTTTGGGGGGTTATAAATGCACGATAACCATCAGAAGGAAAAGGGTAGAAGATCCTCAGGAAGCATGAGCTATTTTAAAATGTAAAGCAAAGTTAAATTTTCTGTTTCTTGTTTCTTTAAAGCTAATATACTCTCATCAGATTTCATGTCAATCTTAAATACCAATTTGAAATTCACTGGACCAATTCACTGACAATGGACCAAATCGGTAGAGATGACTAAAATCTCTATTTTAAGGCACATGCTAAGTCAGGAAGAATTCCCAAAGAGGGAACTTATTTGCTCTTTATTTGGACTACTGCAACTTCTGCAGATTAGTTCTTATTGATTCTGGCTATTACATTTTCTTCTTTTTATTTGTAATGGTGATTGGCTACTTCCTACTACTAAACTTTGCCCCTCAAAACAAATATTTCTTCATCAATCATTTTTCTTACTTATAAAAATATAACTGATATCTTTGTTTAAATTAAATAAAGAAAAATATAGTGACAAGTTGAGCACAGTAATAGTATAGCAGGAAAAAGTCCATTATTTACCTCTATTATTTGTTGAATATTTACTGAAAGAAGTTATTAAAAAAACTAATCACCAAAAATATTTAAAACTGAAATAGATGTCATGGTCCATGATGTGGTTACTAAACAAATATTTTAGTAAGTCACTAAAATAGTGAAGAATGTTTCCTCTCATTTCCAATTTTTCTCTAGTTCCTAATTTACTTATAAATAAGCTATATCCATAGTCAATAAACTTTATTATTTTTCCATGATGAAATTAAATGAAAAATTTTAATACAAGAAAAAATATATTCGACAGTTTTTATAAAAAAAAGTATAAAGCAAAACAACTTGATTCTTGGTTAAGAATTACTTTTGAATTACTTTCGAAGAATTACTTTCAAATTACGTTCGTGCTGGAGCGATAGCACAGTGGTAAGGTGCTTGCCTTGCAAGTGACGAATCCCGGCATCCCATGTGGTCCCCTGTGCTTGCTAGGGGCAATTTCTGAGCACAGAGCCAGGAGTAACCCCTGATCACCATCGTGTGTGACCCAACCTCCCAAAAAACCTTATTTTGGGCACTAAGAAAAATCATGGCACAGGATAAAGAACTTGCTACCATAACCTGTAAGATCTCTTACTTACATATCATTTCCTCACGTTTTCAAATATTGTTGATTAAAAAATATAGGATCCTATTTCATAGTAACTTTTTTTTTTTTAAATACGAACTTGTGGGACTGAAGAGATAGCACAGCGATAGGGCGTTTGCTTTGCACATAGCTGATCCAGGAGGAAAGGTGGTTCGAATCCTGACATCCCATATGGTTCCCTGAGCCTACCAGGAGTGATTTCTGAGCGGAGAGACAGGAGCAACCCCTGAGAGCCACCGGGTGGGACCCCCCAGAAAAAAACTTATTTGCTTGTTTGATTATTTATTTGGGGGAATCACACCTACTTGTAGATAAGTTTCACCCTTGGTTCTGACTCAGGACTCAAACCTAGTTTCACTCCAGGAACCATCTGGAAGTGAGGAATCAAACCTGAGTTGTCTGCTTGCAAGACAAGTGCTCTACCTGCTATACTATCTCTCTAACCCTAGTTGTGTGGTTCTTTATATACCAGTATTATAGGATAATAAAAACATTGTCCTAATATAAGTGAAATTAAATATGTGTATGAGCATTGGTGTAACAATGAAAATGTATTGAGACCTCTTTTGCTAACATTAAAATATTTTAAAAGAAATACTTAAATTTTCAGCAATAATAATTCATTTTATAAAATATGTATGCCTTACAATATAGATTATTGTATATAATCTTACAATATAGATTATTGTATGCCTTATAATATAGACTATGAAGCATATTTACAAATATATCCTTTAATATATTTTATTATTATTTTCCTTTTGGGAGGGCACACCCATTGATGCTGGCTATGCACTCAGAAATCTGGTCCAGAAATCGGGACCTGGCTTGGGGGACCATATGGAATGCTGTCCATCCAGGCATCCAGGCAAGGTCCATCCAGGGTGAGCCTCATGCAAGACAAACACGCTACCGCTGTGCTATCACTGTGGCCCCTATATGTTTTATTATTAACTAAAGATATAGCATTAATTTAGCTTTCATTTTACTAATAGGAATGTTGAAGTCAGAAAAGATAGTTTCTTCTTACAAAACTAATGAACTATAACTCAAAGTTATATTTTGTTGATTTCACAGCTCCATATTCTTCAATCTGGTTTCTTCTTCTTATTATTTTTTTTGAGGGGGTCACATCTTGCAGTGCGCAGGGATTACTCTTGGCTCTATGCTCAGAAATTGCTCCTGGCAGGCTCGGGGGACCATATGGGATGCCGGTATTTGAATCACCAACCTTCTGCCTCACCTCCATGCTATCTCTCTGGCCCCCATTCTGGTTTCTTGATATCTTCAAAATTCATTTGATAACTCACACTCAGTAACATCAGTCTGAAAAACTTTATGTGAAAAATATATTCTGAGTATCTGCACCCATCTGCCTCTATATTGCCAAGTCAGATCATCACAGAGAAAGAATATTCAGTGCTCTTTCCTGTATCTAAGCAAGTTTTTAATTCACAGGGTTATTCAAGGATCTAATCCACTAAATTCATTCAGTACATACTATGATAATTTATCCCATATTTTAATAAATATTGGATGGACACTCCCAATGGTACCAAGGGATTTTATTTTCTGGCTCTGATCACTCCTGGTTGTTGTACTCAGAAGACCATATAAATTGTCAAGGAAAGAAAGGTTGACCACATGCAAAATCAAGTGCCATACCCACTATACTATCTTTTTTTCTTTTAATTGTCCTTAAAATATTTAGTTTGTTTATTATTAATTTTTGGTACAGATTTCAGTTTTCTGTTCTAACAAGTTTATCTACATTTGTCTTGTTATTCCATAAACCCTAAAGAATCCCATGTACTCCCTCAAAAGAGTAGAATGTGAGAACAGGAGCAACCCATTATTTGCTACTTGTAAAAAAAGAGAATAAGGTGCCACCAAACCAGAGAAATAATCAAATAGAAGATAACTTATAAGACTTATAAATATAATATCTTATAAGACTAAGTTAAATAATTAATAATAACTGAAACAAAGTAATAAACAAGGTTTTATTGGGCTGAATCATGAAAATTGCAGCATAGGAGAAAGTAGGTGCTCCTAAACAAATTTTATGTACTTTCAGTCTTTCAAATTTTCTAAAAAAAACATTGTGGGGATTGAAGGAGAGTCTTAGAAAAAGGATTATTCTGCACAACTATGACAATACCAAATGCCTTACAGTATTGTTATGTAAAACTTTGTGGGATGATTATGTATATCTTCTAAGATGAGAAAAAATTAACTTACAGTAGATTCTGTAGATATATTCAGACCTATTTAGCAAAATGCTTTGTTTTCATTTCAAATATTCAGCTTTTGTCTAATTCAATAAGTAAACTTGTTTAATCAAGTGACACCAACACAATGAATGCCCCTCAAATGTGAGGTCAGATTAAATTATTTTTGACATTAATTCCAAGTCACTCTTTTTTGGGGTGGATATAGTGATTCTTTAATAGCACAGTGCAATAGCTTGATTTTAGCATTAATATCAGTCAAAAAATCAAATGTAATTAAACAAAGTACTTCAACTTGCCATGAGTTTTACTATTAGGCTCTTAAGATAAATGCACTCTATCATTTTCTAGATCTAGATTGTCCTCTAAACCTCTATGTTTTTTATCAATTAATTTTTTTTGCTTTCATCTCCAATTTTAAGGAAGAATTGCTCCAGCCAACTAGCTCTAATAATATGCAAGCTAAGTCAGGACCAAGAGTATCCAAGGTGCCCAATTTCTAATCAAACTATTGCTGTTGGACAAAATTTCATTTAGTGTAAATGTCTTAACGAAGTACATTTTATAAATAATTAGTTTATTGACTCACAGAACATACCAGTTCTGAATCTGGTTAAATGAAAAGCCCCCTTGTTTAGTATTCCTGGGAGTTCTGATGTTTATAACTGTGATTTAAAATATGCCATTAGTTTCAATCCAGAAAAAAACACAATCTGTTTGAAAATGAAGGACAAACATTTTTAAAATGACATTTGAATATACAGGACACTCTCTTTTGCCAATATAGTGAATTTAAGATAGTTTCATAGTGGAAGACAGACAAAGCTTGTTTAGGATACAGCTTAAATTGCAGAGATTTTCTTTTGAGATCACTAGTCCCAAACCAGTTATATAACACTCTCATTTTTAAATGGTCACCTATAACAGTGAAAGTCCTTTACTGCCATTGTAAACATTCTGCCAATATTCTGACCAAATACATTAATTGGTTCAGTGGTATCACATCAACATACTTGGACTCAATGTCACTTTATTTGCTCGTTATAGTAGCTTTTTTTTATTTATTTATTTTTGATCATAGTGGCTTACATATTGTTGACAATGATATTTTAGGTACATATTTACATAAAATCAGGGGGAATTCCCATCACCAAATTGTCCTCCCTACACCTCCGTTTTTGTCCTACCACCCATATCCTCTTCCCTCACCCCCAGGGTAGCTAGGATGTGTGGTCTCCTCTGTATCTAGCCTACTGCATAGTAGTCTTGCACCTATTTGGTCCTGGTGTCTCCCTTGTTTCCCCCTCTAATTGGGGGGGCAGGACTAGCTAGTTCAAGTTACGTGGTTTTGTTTAAAGGAGAGAAAAGTAATAAACTGGGGTAAAAGTCTAATATGCCGAAAATAAGTGGAATTCTTCCAGAGGCTCTCAACATCGGTTTGAGAAATGAAGGAGAGAAAAAAGGTGAAACATTCCACTTTTTTGTTATAGTAGCTTTTTGATGAAGTAAGCAGCATTATCTCTAAAACTTCTGTCCTTCTACACTAAGCCCATTTGACATTTCCTAAATGGAAATATAGTAGCAGTAATTAATTTAATAATCAACTATTTATGCAGAGAACATACACTACTTCCTATCTTCCATCCCAATATCTTACTAATGCCATTTCTAGGTCTGGACTCTTCTAAACTCTCTTATAGAAAAATTTCTAAAATAAAGATTTTTTTCTTTTTATACTAAAAATCTTTATTTGTCCAGACAACTTTATCATCCTTGTTGTTGTCTCATTAAAATAATATCTGAAATTAAGAAAATTTAAATAAATTTGTCAAATGACAACTGCATTGATAAAGACATAAAAGAATAATTTAGTAATAATAATCTAGTATTTTCTGCAAGATGATAAAATATATGGTAGAAAAATCTTTCCATTAACGTATAAAAAGAAATCGACAGTATTTTATAAGTAAAACCAAAACAACTCAGAGAATTTGAGCTGAAATAACCATGAATATTCATGGCTAAAATAACAGCAAAAGAATTTGGAAGGGAGTTTATAAAGAAATATATCCATGACATGATGTGACATATACTAACCTTAACTATTTTGGTCTGAGCTTCTGAGGAAAAACAAAGAATTTTGATATAGTATTTTATAAAACCAGTAACCTTTCAGATGTGAGCAAAAATCTTTCTGATAATAAAATCTGAGATGTGAGACAAGAAAAAACTATATTAAAAAATCATGGGATTTTATTTTATTATTAAATAATAATAAAAACAAAGTTAAAAGTTATGATGTTTGAGTTTCAGACATATAATGTCCAACATGCATCTCTTTACCACTATTAATTTCTGTCCACCAGCTTCTCCAGTACCCTCCAGTCCCCTGAGCCTACCCTTTTGTCTCTATCTGTTTGTGTTGCTCTTCCTCCCTTATTCTTTTTCCCCTTCCTCACCCTTGCCCTTACTTTCAGCTTTAAGTTCTTGTCCAGCAAGATAGTTTCCTGTGCTCACTTCTCTGTCTAAAACAGTACCCCCTCCATCTTTCAAATTATCTTGGGTATTGTTCTCATAATATGTTGTTTGTTTTACACTCCACAAATGAGTGTGATCATTTGAGTCAAAGAGATTAAAATACAAACAATCTTTGTATTTTATACTAGCAGTTATTTGGACCACTTGTTCCTACTCTGTCCTTCAATGAATAGCAGAGTGATCATACTGCAAATCATAGGAACAAAATTATGACACAGACTTTTGGCATGGATCAGAGCCAGCATGGACAACAGAGATGGAGAACAACATGGACTTTTTTTGAGTTGTTTAATGTCACCACTCTCCCTACAAGTAGCTATACTCTGCTCATTAATTAGATTATTTCCATCTCTTTATCACACTTACCTTGACCCTTGCATTCCTATTTAAGTGTTCTGTCCCAAATCACCAGGGTCAACTTTTCAAATGTAATCAAGAATCAATCCTCTGTGGCTTCCTATGTATGTGTATAAGTGCACGTGTTCGCCAGACTACTGTCAATTTAATGTTTGTCTATAATAGATATAATAACTATGTAGTATAGCATTCTCGCCCCATTCATAGATAACCTATTTCCCCCCTTTGCTCACCACCTTACAAACCTTTTTTAGCTTTATATGTTATTTCTTTACACTTAACCTTTTCCACCTCTAGTCCTTAACTCCTCACGAAGCAGAACATTCTCCCCAGCCCAGCCAGATGCCAACAGTTCCCAAAATAAAAAGATAGATTGTCAACATGAAAAGAAACACTCAAAATGTGAGAAGAGACACTCAGCTGCTATTGTTTTGCTCGCATGACCCCTCTTCCTTCACCTTTCTTCACTGTGAACTTTTGCTTGCTACCAGATTTGGAGCTGAGAAGGACCCTGCTTGAGGAAACTTCCTGATGTGTGACTGCTGGGAGCCATCCCTAGACTCCACAAAACCAAATCAGAGGCTGAAGCTGTGCTCCATATCTTATTCCTTCCCCACGTATTTCAAAAGACTTAAAGAGGACATACAAATCACCTTTGTGTATCTCTTTAGATATATTCCTTTAATAGGCATAACCATTATTGAGTATCTTCTTATTTAGTGGTAATTTCCCCATCCTCAAGATTTGTTTTATATGGAATTCTAGTAGACATGTCTTTAGAGATCATGTAAAAAGAGGTTATGGGGATTGTTGGTCTTGATACCTTGGACCCCACATACACTAGTAATACCTTTTAGCATTTTTTTTGCATAGGCACATTAAAATGGGAAGAATTTACACATACAAACAAGTTCTTATCTAATAGAAATAAAAACACAACATTTTATATTGGTTTGATATCTTACATCCTGAACATTTGGTTTAGTGTAATGGCTTAGACTTCTGTTTATTGGACATTGACCATGCATAAACCATCATTACCATCTACAGAAACAAACAGGGTCTCCTATACCATCACTAAAAATAAAAATTCTACCCAGGAAGACCTCACTACCACCATGGTACTGACTTACTCTAAAGATAGTTATTATGACACACTGACAACCTAGGAACAGCAATAGCTTTTAGGACAGAATTCTCTGCAAAGCTACTTAATGGTGAGACAAAACCAGAAGACCACCCAAATTTTGACATAGGACCTGTACAGTAACGATAACTATAGAAACCTCACAACAACAACTGTGATGGTGAAGAACTATTTCTGGGACCACAGAGAATGACTAAGGGATTTGACAACATAGTATGCCTGGAGCTTGGATTTGGTCTTATGACAAAATACTTCAGGGGGAAGGTCTCCCTGTTTTTAGGCTAAAGGGTTTTCCTTCCATTTTTTTCTATATTTTGCTGTGCCTATGCAAAAAACAATGGCTGCCACAACACACATCATTTTTTAGTGTATTTCCTATCCTTAGGGAAAAAAAAAGAACCTTCTAAACCTTTTGCTATTGTATTAACAACTTTATTGGTGATACAATTTTCATGAATATAACTGCTAATGAACTATCCTTTTCTTTTTCCAATTCATTTTTTTAGATTTTCTAATTTATTTTTATTTTTTAAATAACTTCACTGTCATCCTGAAACAAATGTATTATGATTAGTTATGTCAACTATGTGAATATTCTCTTTAAATAAATTTATTTAAAAAATGCTTGAATACAGACAGTAGTCCTAGAAATTAGTTTATATTTCATGAGAGAAAGAATATAATAAATTAAGAATATCACAATAATGATTAAAAATGGAAAGTGACATTCTTGCAATAATAATTTTCAGACACAAAAAAGAAAAGAGCTGGAAGTTCCAGCTCACCTCAGGAAGCTCACCACAAATAGTGATGAGTTTAGTTAGAGAAATAACTACATTTTGAACTGTCCTAATAATGAGAATGTATGAGGGAAATGGAGAGCCTGTTTAGAGTACAGGCGGGGGTGGGGAGGAGGGAAACTTGGGACATTGGTGATGGGAATGTTGCACTGGTGATGGGGGGTGTTCTTTACATGACTGAAACCCAAACACAATCATGTATGTAATCAAGGTGTTTAAATAAAAAAATGATCATTAAAAAAAATAAATAAATAAATAAATAAATAAATAAATAAATAAAATGTAGCCAGGAAAAAAAATGGAAAGTGAACCGAGAAATACAATTTAGAAAAAAGTGATGAAAATTGCTGAGTATTATCAGACTCCATTAAAGGAGTAAACACTAAGGTAATAAGAATTTTAGGAGGTAAGAAGAGAAGCAGCAGAGAATTTATTAAAATGAAAAATCATAGCTCATTGAGAACTTCCCAAAACCACACAAAAAATAACCAAATGCAGATATATAGGATATTATCAGATGCCACAAATAAATGAAAAATTACCTACATCATAATAGGTATTCTTTAATTTTCAAAACTGAATGACAGAGGAAAAGTATTGAAAGCTGCTAGAAAAAAGAAAATGGTAGGGGACAAAAAACAAAACAAAAAAAGAAAATGGTAACATACAAAGGCAATTATAATAGGCTTTTTATCAGACTTCCAGTAAGAAATTCTACAAACTAAAAGAGAGATTGGTATATTAATATTAGAAAAAGATAAAAGCTTCCAGTAAATAATTCTTTACTACATAAAATTATTCAAATAAAATGAAACAAAGACATTTTCAGTTTAGAAAACTTTGGTGTCATGTACTACTACTTTCCCTGCTCTATAATCAATGTCGAAAATAACTCTTGAGAATGAGAAAAGATCAAAGAGCAAAATTGTATATACATAAACATTAGTGAAATGAGGAAATCACACTGTGTACATATGAGAAAGGAAAAATATCACTTATTTGAGTGATCATTAGGTTAAAAGAGTTACCTCCAAAATGGTTTATAGGTTATATTAAAAAAACTGCTAGGGTAAAGGCTTCTGCCTTGCATCCTGCATGATACCATTTTGAATATTGGCATCACATAAGTCCATTCACCAGTAACAGAACCAGGAAGAGCTACTGGGTACTACTTTCTACCCAAATTAAATACTGCTTTAAATGAATAAAAGAAATGGAATTAAGAGTTATATACAGAAAACTGTACCCTGAAAATATTAAATGAACTTACTTGTCAACATGAAACATTCTCAGATTGGAAATATTCTCAGATTGATGCAGTATAGAAATTCCATAAAATGTAAAATTGGAGGAACAGGGGAAATAGCTTAAAGGTAAGAGTGCTGTCCTTCCTGCATGAAGTTTCAAGTTCTATTCCTGAGCTGTACACTCCTGAACACCAATATAGCTGTTTCTATAGATATCAAAGCACTTCCATAGAGATTCTGATAGCTCCAGAACTGAAATGGTGGTCAGGTAGCCCCAAACACCACTGAGCCCAAGAACTATCACATTGCGGGGTCCAATTGGTTGGTACTTTTTCTAAGGCCTTAAACATAGTTTGGGAATGCCTCTTAAAAGAACAAAAATAAAAATAGAAATCCTATGGTATCCCACTTTAGCACTCTTAGACATCTATAATTAGGGATAAGAGAAAAACTTATTTTAGGCTCCTTACTCCTTTTTCTTTATGGCTGCAATATTCACACTAGCTAAAACATGGACTCAAACAAAATTCCCCTTGACATAACTAGGTAAAGATTTGAGAAAATGTGAAATATGCATATATATTTGCTTTTGCGTATTTATATAATGGGATGCTTCTCTAACATGTGTTGTTTGGAACAACTTTAATCCATTTGATGTAAGCTTGCTTAGTAAAAGTTGTTTTTTAAAGGAATTTATACTTGATTTTACTCATAGGTAATATGAATAAAAATTCTTTAGAGAAAGAGAAAAAGCCAATGAAACTAAGTCCTACATTTAGTAAAGATTATGAAGGCTAAACAAGAGAGAATGAAGAAAGTAGAAGTTATTAAGGGGGTGGTTTTGATATGGGAGAATACTGGCTCTTTTCTAGTAGTTGGGTAAGATACAGATAGAGGTGTGAAGCTTAGCTCCTGATTCAAAAGTGTTGTTAAACAATGATAAATTAATGCATATTTTAAAATACAACTTCTCTAAAATAGAAACAACAAAAATATGTGTCATTAATCTTTTCTAAAGTTCAAAGAAAAGCAATTTCTTACAGAAAGAAAGGTATGATGACTTATAGATTGAATATTACTTTTTATTGACATTGTATTGTACTGCTATAGAGCATTAGAAAAGATGACATTAAAAGTAATTTATATACCTCTAATCTTCAAACATTTTAATCCTTATAAACCAATGTTATCTTAATTAAAATATTAATATACATAGCATGTCACTTCAATTCACTACGAAATTCTATTTTTCAACATATAGTTGTTTGCTTTATTCCTATTTAACCTCATCAACTCAACCACTTATTAGAAAATGCTCATAATTAGAAGGGAACTAAGTCAAACAAAGTTTACTCATTGTGGAACAAAGAGATGAAGTAAGTTTTATTCTAAAGCTCACTTAGCAAACATATGTGTAAAGTTAGACTCTGTAGAACACATGTTGGTGCTTCATATCTTCAATTCTACAGAAAAATAAAGCTTTTATAATACCTCCAGGATGTGTGTATTTGTGTGTACCTCCTCAATTTTAGTCAGTTAATGATTCTTCTCTCATATGGGTATATAGGTGGTTCTAACTGATCTATACATTCTTTGGCAATGCTTTGATATCACATAATTTTTATCATTGTAGTTCTTTACTGATAGAGTACTCAATTCTAACACTTTTTTGGTCAATAAATAAGAAAAATACTTTGTTATAGTATGTCTTGGTAATGTTTTTTGGATATGACAATAATGTTTTCTTTATCATGGGCTTTCAGAGCTATCAATCCTAAGGTTTTCTATAACTCTTCCAACTGATCTTGAACAATCTTCTTCATGTACCATAAAATGTGATGTTTGGAATACTTTACTTTGTAAAGAATTAGGTATGATTCTAAATAATTAGTCTTTTGAAGAAATTAGGAGATTTCCTAATGCTCTTCTAAAGAGTTAAGTATAATGGTAACTAAACAACATAAGAACATAAGAATGCATACATTGTATGTCTATACATATATACATAAATGTTGTATATTACTATTTAAATGTAACTCTTTGAATGTAAGTCAAAACCTCCATACCTTAACATATTTACAATAATGAGCAGATGTTTATTTTTATTTAGAACAAACATTTTCCCCATGGGTAGGTACCTTAATGTTATAATTTTCACTTAGGGGAGTTGCTCACAGCAGTGCTCTGGACTTTTGTTGCTCTGTAATCAGAAATTACTCCTGACAGAGCTCAGGGGACTACATGTGATGCTGAATGTCAAACGCCATCAGTCTCATGAAATGTCCTACACATGTCTTTTCACTCTGGATCCTGCCCACACTTTCTTTTATAACAGTGAAGTAAAATAGAAAATAGACTTAAGATATTCTGATATCTTGAGCAGAACTTGGTCATATTCTATAAGAAATAGAAATAAATATTGGTTAAAGTAACACTTTTAAGGGGAAATTCTCCCAAAAAGGAGGTGATCCTGTTTTGGAGGCCACTCATGACAATTCTTGGTCAATCAAACCATAAAGGCTGATACTAAGGTCCAATGTTGTAATGTTTTCAGACAATCATGACCACATTAGAAATATTTTGAAATCCTCCTTTCTAATCCACTGGTGCTCAGATACCTCCAACACTACACCTGGTAATAATCAGACTATGTAAGGCCAGTGATTAAACCCTGGTATGGCATATACAAGGCCTGTATCCCAACATACTGTCAAATATTTGCTAAATAAATATTTGTACATTTCTGCTTTGAACTATTATAAATCTTTAGATTAAAACATTGTTAGAGTAAACACTGAGAGACATGATGTGTTTACAATATTTGAGACAAATAGCATAGTATATTACTCAACAGTTGAGTAAATTATGAGTAGACACTCAAATTGATGCTTTCAAACTATCGTGCCAGTGCAAATAAACCTTTCCTTAACAGTGGTTCTTTATCAGAGTTTTTCTTTTTCTTCCACTTCTATTCTGAAAGGTATTGTTTTCTACATACCTTTTAGGAGGAAGAAATAAATCCAGGTTATGTCACTTGCTTTCAGTCTTTCAAATTTATTCTGTTTTTTGGCTGTATCATTTCTCTAGCTTCCTGCTATTCTTTACAATATATGGCTGCCTGGTAAAAAATGTATTTCTAACAACCTATTTTCTATATGAATAAAATATTTTAAGGTAAATTTCAAAAGTTTTGAACAACCCCCCTATTATTTGAAGCCTCAATGAAAGCTACAACAATAAATTATAAATTCCTGGGAATAACAAATGTATTGTTGTAAGCATTGATCAAATTGGAGCATGTCTGGAGCCTTTATTTTGTGGATTATTGAAGATGTCTTTTATTTACTTTTATGTTTTATTCATGCTTACTCTAAAACCTATTACTTCTGTGATTTTTATTATAAACTATATTGTTTTCTTTGTATTTCTCACTTTATTTATTGCTATCAAATTGTTTATAGATATTGAAGAGATACATGTTTCCTGAAAATGATATCTAAGACCTTTTACTTGTACTCCAGATCCTATTTTAAGAACTAGGTATAAAATAATGAATGCTAAAATTTTTTTTGAATGTTATGCAAGTCTAAAAAATTTGAAAGTGACATATTTTAGAAAAATTATTACACAAAGCAATGGGAATTTTTTGATACCAATGTATAAAATCTAGTAAACATATTCTGTAAAAATACATATAGCAAATATTATAGGTCTTAAGGGTGTGCTGCTTGCCATATGACCGATTGACTATGCCACTGATAAGTGATAGGACACTAGAAAATGTGTTGTGTTTTTATGGTTAGAAACCATGTTTCGGTAATGTGAGAATTTTAGAAGAAAGCAAGATTCTAATATTCATTGGGTTGTGATTTACTTGACTCATGTGCTCTCTAGCTCCAGAGGCATCCCAAAAGATGCTGATTACAGGAGGCCATTGATTAGAATGCTCTTCATTCTCTTACAATTTTGAACAAGCAACTGAATAATTCTATCATGTTATTATGTCTAGAGTCATAAAATTATTTGCTTTTATTCTTTGATTATGTATAATGATATATATTTTGAGCAGTGATATGATATATTAACTTAATATAAAGAACATATATGTACAATATATTACATATATCTTAATATTATATATATTTGTATACTGATCATTTTTATTTGGATTATATGACTGACTTTTTAACCATTTATTTATACATAGCTTCTAAATTATTTTTTTGGAGGTCACACCTGGCAGCACTCAGGTTACTCCTCACTCTTTACTCAAAAATTGCTCCTGGCAGGCTCAGGGACCATATGCGATGCCAAGAATCAATCCACCATCTGTCCTGGATTGGTTGTGTGCAAGGCAAACGTCCTACTGGTCCAGCCCCAAAATTATAAATTCTTAAAGCATTCTAATTCAAAACATCACTTATTTTTCCTCTTATTGCTTTATTAAAATTAAACTGAAGATCAATTTTAAAGTAATTTAAATTTAAATTTAAAACACTTTACAAGTCTGTTTGCCACTTTTCACATACTATTTAGTAATAGCTACAAATTCTTCTGACAATTTTAGAAGTTATATCAATATAGTTATGCTATCTTTCATCCTGCTTAATACCCACCACAGAAATTTTCTTAGTTAATATCTCTAAAATGACTGATAAATATTTAATTTTTGTTTTTTAAAAAACTATTCTCACCTTTCTGCTATTCTCCCATTCTTTTATATTTTAGTTATCATTGGTCACATGGTTTTTACCCTTTATAATCTCATTTGTTGAAAAAAATTCAGCTCTATTTATAATAAAAAATCTTTTTTATGTTCCAGTGAACACTTTTTTATGAATATCTTTATTTAAACACCTTGATTACAAATATGATTGTTGTTGTTTTCAGTTATATAATGAACACTCCCCTTCACCAGTGCAAAATTCCCATCACTGATATTCCAAAATCTCGATTTAATTGACTTTAACTTAATTTCAGAAGTTCCAGAAGAATTTAAACTTGAGATCATTCCTCATGCATTGCCATGGTAATTTGAAAAATTAGCATAGTTTATACTGCTGTTATGATTATTTGTTCTGTGTCTTTGGTGCCTTGTTAATAATAAACACAAATCTAAACTTCATAAGAAAAAAAGATTTATAGCTTATAATTTTCAACTAGCATTGTGAAATATATAGAAATGATTAAAGATTCCAGTATATAATGTTAGTTACAGTATTTATAGTCTTATTATTTTAATGGCCTCTCTTCTGTTATATAATTTTAACATTTAAATACCCTATATCAAGGATGGGACAACTTTTTTTCCAAGAACTATTTGAATATTTTTATCATCATCCCAGATCTATACACTATAGGTAGAAGAAAGAAATGAATAAAGATAGATTACATTAGGTAAGATATTTGTTTTGCAGGTAGCTGTAGTAGGTGTCCCTGGTTCAAATCCCTGGCACCATCTATGGTCAGTTTTGCACTGTCAATGGTCACTCCTAAGCATAATTCCAAGAATAGCTATTGAACACAATTGGGTGTGGCCCCATCCAAAACCACAATGAAAACTATCACTTATTTTATCACAATAAAGACAGATGATCCAAGGGCAGCTGTCAGAAGTTGGTCTGTTTATCATGATGACAGAGTCAGATGAAATTCTTTGACAGCCTTTATATGGTCCCCCTATACTTTATTAGGGATATATTACTATTATAATTAACCTTATAAAGTTGTGAGTAAATAGAACACTTGCCTTGCATTTAGCTGACCTCATATAAACTCTGAGCATCTCAGGAAGGATTTCTGAGTTCAGAACCAGTAGTAATACCTGGACATTGAAAGTGTGGTTACAAACTTTTAAAAAAATTAAATATCCATAGGTAGAGCAACTATATAATAATAGTTATTGTGTGTGTGTGTGTGTGTGTGTGTGTGTGTGATATGTGTGCATATAAACTCCAACCCCAGGAGCTTCTCTCACTTTCTAAATCCTTCTAGAAAAAAGTGAATTGAAGATGCTGCCTACTTTATCCAGAAAAGTCAGACACCTATTGGAGAAAGAACAAACATGAACTTTCTTAGAATACACTTAGAGTGAGAGTATCTGAAATCTGGACTTTAGTGATAAACTAGGACAAAAAAAAAACATTTTTAGGAACAGAAGTTGAAAATGGTCAAATAATGCATATGAGTTATAATTTAAATTTATAGCTATTTCAAATAAAATCATACATATATTATAAGGTTTTAGATTATGTTATATACATTTATATTATATTGTTTATATATATTTATATTATAATGTTTTAGATATAATAAATATATATTAATATTTGTTTTGTTTCTCAAAATTTATATTGCTTATGTATTTAAACATTAAAATGACAGGTTGTTTGAAATCCTGTTTTAGTCAAGCAACACAAAGTAAAAAATAAAAACATTATGCCAAACTATTTGTCTATATGGCAGTTACAGTAGGTAGTCTTGGGTATTTACTACTAGCTGCTCTGTACTCATAAATTACTCCTAGCTTTGCTCAGGTGTCCATTTGGAATTCCAGGGATTGAACCAGGGTTAACTGTCTGCAAGGTAAGAACCCTACTTGTTTTACTCTTACTCTAGCCTCAACAACTATTAACTACTTTTTGCATGCTGTTCTCACAACAAAATTCTCTTTAGTGAACTGCTGAATTATATTTTAAAATGCAAATAAGAAATAGTGATGGTACAAGTTAACTCAATTGATACTTGTGAAGATGTTTACATCATAATAAACATATTTTTCTAATTTTCTTATTTATTACACTGATTTAGGATAAATTGAAATGATCAGTTGAGACAACTCAAGGAACAACACAGAGCATCAGTTAACCATCTCTGATATCTTAATTTAGATCACTTCCTGTTCAGGGAATTGGAAGTCACAGATAATCAAAATCACCTAGGCTCTTGTGTATATTTAAAAAGTGCTGATTCAGTAAGTTTTTTTAGCCACACCCGTTTGATGCTCAGAGGTTAGTCCTGGCTAAGCGTTCAGAAATTGCCCCTGGCATGGGGGAACCATATGGGACGCCACAAGATGCAACCACTGTCCTTCCTTGGTTAGCACTTGCAAGGCAGACACCTTACCTCTAGCACCACCTCACGGGCCCCACTGATTCAGTATTTTATATGACTCAATCATCATCTCCCTTTGATTATTATCTGAAAAAAGGAGAATATTTTGATATATAATAAATCACTAATTTCATTCCTCTGTATGCTGAAATGGTAATGCAGAAATATATTTATCTAGACTATTATCAGCAAGTATAGATTTATGGGTCAATATATCAGAGCATATACTTAGGAATAAAGGTAGCCAGTGTTGAAGTACTGGGTCTTCCTCTGAACAACATTATTATTCTGAGTAGGTTCTTTACTGTTATTAAACTTCATTCATTTGAGTTAGAACATGTGGTAAAACCATACATTAAATAGGGTTGTTTTGAAGATTTAATGGCATAAAATTAGGCATTTGGTATAAAGTTAGATATTTTGGCTAATAAACCACATAAAAGTTCAGTTACTGGTACTCAATGTGCAATAGCCATTCTGTGACACAAAAGCTTATACCTGGGAAGCAGTATATGCAAACAAAATATAGAGTTCAAAGTACACATCTCATTCAGAATTTCCAGAGTTAGGCATAAAATGCCTTTTTCTTGGTGGGGCTCAGATAAATACATGCTTCCATAAGAGATCATACACAATAGCGTTTTTCTTTCTACTACCATTCAGTCATTCTCCTGACATTATCTCCCTGGGAAGGAAGTTTAAATTGTTCAAATAATTTTTTCACTTATTGTTTAAAATCTTGTTCTGCCTCATAAATTGAAGGGGAAATGATGAGTGGTACCAAGACTAAACAGACATATGAACATTGAGTAAAGATTAAAAAATGATTATACTTAAACACCAAATCAAAGCCAATGAAAACAGAATCGATACCCAATCTACAACAAGTTAGACACAGAGGGGACCACTTATTCTAGCAGCATGGGGGCAAAGAAGGGGAGCATTCTGGGAACAGGGATGGGGGGAGGATTACACTGATGGTGGAAATGCCCCTGATTCAATGTCACTATGTATCTAAACTATTACTGTGAAATATTTGTAATTCACTTTGGTCAAAATAAAAATTATTTTAAAAAAATCTCAGGGAGCAGAAAGCAAAGGACCCAATGCAGTTCAAAGTTGTTTTTAGGAAATGAAATAGAACATTTTTATTTTTGTTAGAATTTTTAATTTAATATTCCTGAGCATAACACAGAAAGTTTGTTACCTCAGTCTCATTGTCTGTAAAGTGGAGGAAGCTGCATTCATTTGCATAGAAACTCTCAGAATCTTGGAGCCAACAGAGTTGATAAGAAGAAGCTAAATTTAATTATGTTAATCCAAATATTCAACTGATATTTTGCATTTAATTTTGATTTACTGTCAAATTCAATTTTACTTTTCAGGTGGGGCTGGAGATCTGCTAAGTTTTACTTGTAAGCTTATTAGCATGGTTGCAAAAATTTAGGTGAATTGAAAAGAAATAAAATGCTATAAGCAAGAATACTTCAAAAACAATATATGTAAGTGTTGCTCTTAGCTTATTTGCTTCATATCTGTTATTATTTGTTTTATTTATTTTTTGTTTTTGTCTTTTATGATCTATTCATAGTCACTCATGATTTTGTCTGAATATGGGATTAGAACCAAGGTTCACTTTTAAAATTACTTTTAAAAATTTGAGCATGAAAGTATATAAGTCTCATATCTGAGAAATGATACAATGGGTAGTGTGCTTTCCCTGTATGTAACTAACCTGAATTAAATCCCCACACCTCATATAGCTCCACGAACCTGCCAAGCAAGAACACAGGGCCCAGAGTCAAGAGTAAACCCTGACCATTGATGGGTGTGAACCAAATAAAAGGTAACTGTCTAAGTCCATTTGCAATCTCATCTGGGACTAAAATTGTGGACACAATGTAGTCCTCAGCTCTCATGATTTATTGGCACAGTTTATATTTCTTAAGGAGATCCTAAACTATTTTTGAGTCTTTGATTGATCTAGGCCTACAAGTATAGAGATATAAAGAAGTACCTTCTGGGGTGGGAAGTGGACATTCTAGGAAACCTTGAGCTGCCAGAACAGGCCAGAGTGGGTGCAGGAGGTCGCGACTAGGGCGGGTGTAAAGTGGCCATTCTAGGAAACCTTGAGTTCTTGGAACAGGCCAGAGTGGGAGCAGGAGGTCGCCGACTAGGGCGGGTGGAAAGCAGCAATTCTAGGGAACCTTGA
Organism: Suncus etruscus; assembly: GCF_024139225.1. Lineage (NCBI taxonomy): Eukaryota > Metazoa > Chordata > Mammalia > Eulipotyphla > Soricidae > Suncus > Suncus etruscus. The sequence continues at coordinate 54,126,573 of NC_064864.1, read as the reverse complement.
GCTCCAGGAACAGGCAAGAGTGGGTGCAGGAGGTCGCCAACTAGGGCGGGTGATTGTGGCCATTCAAGGGAACAGGGACCAGCCAGAGAGTGAACCTGCACTGTCTGGCTTGAAGGGAGTGGTGATTGGTCAGGCTGGACTGATGACGAGGGAGCTCTAAAACTCAGTGACATCACCCAACATACTCACATAGAGCCACAGCCCGAGAAGAGACCCAGCCCCACACCACAGGTGGCAAAAGCAGGCTGAAACCTGAAGGCACTGCACTCCAAGCCAAGCCAATAAATGCAAAGAAAGATGGGTAAACCAAGGAAAACATTAACAACAGGGGAGATAGAGAGAAATCAGCGCGGCTCGGGGCGGACGCGGCGGCTGCGGGCCCCGAGCGAGGCGGTGGCGGTGGCGGTGGCGGTGGCGGTGGCGGCGGCTGCGCGGCCGAGCCGAGCGCGGGCTTAATGCAGGCCTACGGACATCCAAATACACAGACGTCTTTTGAGCGTCTTATTCCTTGGAAGAACTAAATGGAGAAGTGGATGGAATTATTCAAAATTTCTCAGGCGATAAAAACCGGCTAACCTTTGCAAAAGCTGGCTCCCTGTGTGTGACACCAGGCGGGGAAAATCCGCGAAAGTACACCGGCCCAGTGGGGCTCAGCTGTGAAAGACTGTGAGTGTGACCTGTCTATGTCTGTCTACTGTCCTCTTGCGTGAAACTCTTGCGAGTGGGGCAAAAAGAGGCTCAGAGGAGCACGGCCGCTCCGCTCGCTATGCGGCCGTGCACTCTTTCTAAGGAAAGAACTCCATTGCAACAAGAAGGAAAAATCACACTAAGAACGGCGCTATATCACAGAAGCAAACATTTCTCTCTGGACTGTCTTCTCTGTTGCATGCTCGGGCCTAAGATTTGACCCAGTGTGAGGCTTCATCCACGGAGGATTCCCCTCCCTTAGAGGCAAGTCAGCCCATCCAGAAAGGGAGGAGCCAGAGGAGTGTGCTGCCTACATCATATAGACAATGAATACCACTACAACACGTAGAAAAACCCACAATACAAGTGTGACAATGGGGAAACAACGCAGGCCAGCATCAGACATAGAGAATGAAGATGACAATTCTGAGGACCAGATAATGACTGAACAACTAATCAACCTCTCAGATAAGGACTTTAGACTAGCAATATGGAAGGTGCTCAACAGACTCCAAGAAACCATGGATCGAGTTGAACAGAACACTAATAAGAACCAAGAAAATATGAAGGCAGAAATGACAAAACTCCAAACTGAAATAACATGTCAACTAACAGGACTGAAAAAGTCAGTAAACGAAGTGAATGACAAAATGGATAAGCTCTGGGACAGGGTCTCAGAAGCTGAGAATAGACTTGGTGCTGTGGAAGATGAGATACATAACAATTCCATACAGCAGGAGAGATTGGACAAAAAACTTAAAGCAAATGAGCAGACAATGGAAAAATTAGTCAAAGAATGGGAACAGACGAAAATAGAAGTCTATGATAAGATCAACAGAAACAACTTAAGAATCATTGGAGTCCCAGAGACCCAGGAAGAAAATTTCCAGGAAGAATCAATGGTCAAGAACATCATTAAAGAGAAACTTCCAGAGCTAAAGAATATATGTGATCAAATCCTGCATGCCCGAAGAGTACCAACCAAAAGAGACCCCAGAAAAACCACCCCAAGACACATCCTAGTCACAATGACAAATCCCACAGATAGAGACAGAATTCTGAAAACAGCAAGATCAAAAGGGGAAATCATGTTCAAGCAAGCTTCCCTGAAATTTACAGCAGACCTGTCACCAGAAACGCTCAATGCCAGAAAGAAGTGGTGGGATATTGTGACAAGACTGAATGAAATGAATGCTTCACCCAGAATACTATACCCAGCAAAACTCACTTTCCGGTTTGATGGAAGAATACATGGTTTCACAGACAAAAAACAGCTCAGAAACTTCACAGACACAAAACCAGTCTTAAGAGAAAAACTGAAAGACCTAATCTAAGACAAGACTACCCAAAAGACACACCAAATTTTGAAATAAAGATGGCGTTAAATCCCAGGACAATTCTTTCTCTCAACGTCAATGGACTAAATGCACCAGTTAAGAGACACAGAGTGGCTAAATGGATCAAAAAACTCAATCCAACCTTCTGCTGCCTACAAGAAACGCACCTGAATAGTCAGAACAAACATAGACTCAAAATAAAAGGCTGGAGAAAAGTTATCCAAGCAAACAACACCCATAAAAAAGCTGGAGTGGCCATACTAATATCAGATAATGCAAACTTTATACTCAGGAAGGTTGTAAGGGACAAAGACGGACATTTTATATTAATCAAGGGGTACGTAGAGCAGGAAGAATTCACTCTCCTAAACATATATGCACCGAATGAGGGGCCAGCAAAATATTTAATACAACTGTTGACAAATCTGAAAAATAATATCAACAACAACACAATAATTGTGGGGGACCTTAACACGGCTTTGTCAACACTGGACAGGTCAACCAGACTGAAACCCAACAAGAATATACTAGACCTGAGGAGAGAAATGGAAGAAAGAGGCCTAGTGGATATATATAGGACACTCCATCCCCAGAAACCTGGATACACATTCTTCTCCAATGTACATGGGACATTCTCCAGGATAGACTACATGCTGGCACATAAAACATACATCCATAAGATCAAGAGGATAGAAATTTTGCAGACTACCTTCGCTGACCACAAGGCTCTGAAATTATTTGTGAACTCCAAAGGGACTCAGAAGAAACACTTTAACACCTGGAAGTTAAACAGCCTCATGCTCAATAACCAGTGGGTCCGAGATGAAATCAAGGAGGAAATCAAAAGGTTCCTGGAAACAAATGACAATAAAGACACAAACTCTCAGAACTTATGGGACACAGCAAAAGCAGTACTGAGAGGAAAATTTATAGCTTTGCAAGCACACATCAGGAAGGAAGAAGGAGCTTACCTGAGTAGCTTAATGACACAGCTAATAGAACTAGAAAATGCTCAACAAAAGGACCCAAGAATAGGAAGACAGAAGGAAATAACAAAGCTGAGAGCAGAAATCAACGAAGTGGAAACTCAAAAAACAATCTGAAAGATCAACGAAAGCAGAAGTTGGTTCTTTGAAAAAATAAACAAGATTGATAGACCACTGGCAAACCTAACAAAGAAAGAGAGAGAGAGAAACTTGATAACTCGTATCAGGAATGAAAAAGGAGAGATCACTACTGATATGACAGAGATTCAAAGGGTAATCAGAAACTACTTTGAAAAACTCTACGCCACTAAAAATGAGAACCTGGAAGAAATGGATAAATTCTTGGACTCTTATAATCTTCCACGGTTGAAGGAAGAGGATGTAGCATATCTAAACACCCCCATCACCATTGATGAAATTAAAACAGTAATCAAATGTCTGCCGAAAAACAAAAGCCCAGGTCCAGATGGATTCACTAATGAATTCTATCAAACTTTCCAAGAGGAACTACTGCCAATCTTGGCAAGACTCTTTCATGAAATTGAACAAACAGAAACACTTCCAAATAGCTTTTATGAAGCCAACATCACCTTGATACCTAAACCAGACAGAGACGCTACCAAAAAAGAAAATTACAGACCAATATCACTGATGAATGCAGATGCAAAGATCCTCAACAAAATCCTGGCAAATAGGATTCAATGCCTCGTTAAGAAGATCATCCACTACGATCAAGTAGGTTTCATCCCAGGAATGCAAGGCTGGTTTAACATCCGTAAATCTATCAACATAATACACAACATCAATAACAAGAAAAATAAAAACCACATGATCATATCAATAGATGCAGAGAAAGCATTTGATAAGGTCCAACACCCATTCTTGATCAAAACTCTCAGCAAGATGGGAATGGAGGGAACCTTTCTCAATATAGTGAAGGCCATCTACCACAAGCCAGTGGCAAATATTATCCTCAATGGAGAAAAACTGAAAGCCTTCCCTCTAAATTCTGGCACAAGACAAGGCTGTCCTCTCTCACCACTCCTATTCAACATAGCACTGGAAGTACTTGCTATAGCGATTAGGCAAGAAAAGGATATCAAGGGAATCCAGATAGGAAAGGAAGAAGTCAAGCTCTCACTGTTTGCAGATGACATGATACTCTACTTAGAAAACCCTAAAGACTCTATCAAAAAGCTTCTAGAAACAATAGACTCATATAGCAAGGTGGCAGGCTACAAAATTAACACACAAAAATCAATGGCCTTTCTATATACCAATAGTAATAAGGATGAAATGGACATTAAGAAAACAACCCCATTCACAATAGTGCCACACAAACTCAAATATCTTGGAATCAACTTGACTAAATATGTGAAGGACCTATACAAAGAAAACTATAAAACTCTGCTCCAAGAAATAAGAGAGGACACACGGAAATGGAAACGCATACCCTGCTCATGGATTGGCAGGATTAACATCATCAAAATGTCAATACTCCCCAAGGCATTATACAGATTTAATGCCATCCCTCTAAAGATACCCATGACATTCTTCAAAGAAGTGGATCAGACACTTTTGAAATTCATTTGGAACAATAAACACCCTCGAATAGCTAAAGCAATCATTGGGAAAAAGAATATGGGAGGAATTACTTTTCCCAACTTTAAACTGTACTACAAAGCAACAGTTATCAAAACAGCATGGTATTGGAATAAGGATAGGTCCTCAGATCAGTGGAATAGGCTTGAATACTCAGAAAATGTTCCCCAGAGATACAACCATCTAATTTTTGATAAAGGAGCAGGAAATCCTAAATGGAGCAGGGAAAGCCTCTTCAACAAGTGGTGTTGGCACAATTGGATAGCCACTTGCAAAAAATTAAACTTAGACCCCCAGCTAACATCATGTACAAAGGTAAAATCCAAATGGATTAAAGACCTCGATATCAGCCCCAAAACCATAAGATATATAGAACAGCAAATAGGCAAAACACTACAGGACATTACAGGCATCTTCAAGGAGGAAACTGCACTCTCCAAGCAAGTGAAAGCAGAGATTAACAGATGGGAATATATTAAGCTGAGAAGCTTCTGCACCTCAAAGAAAATAGTGCCCAGGATACAAGAGCCACCCACTGAGTGGGAGAAACTATTCACCCAATACCCATCAGATAAGGGGCTAATCTCCAAAATATACAAGGCACTGACAGAACTTTACAAGAAAAAAACATCTAACCCCATCAAAAAATGGGGAGAAGAACTGAACAGACACTTTGACAAAGAAGAAATACGCATGGCCAAAAGACACATGAAAAAATGTTCCACATCACTAATCATCAGGGAGATGCAAATCAAAACAACGATGAGATACCACCTCACACCCCAGAGAATGGCACACATCACAAAGAATGAGAATAAACAGTGTTGGCGGGGATGTGGAGAGAAAGGAACTCTTATCCACTGCTGGTGGGAATGCTGTCTAGTTCAACCTTTATGGAAAGCGATATGGAGATTCCTCCAAAAACTGGAAATCGAGCTCCCATACGATCCAGCTATACCACTCCTAGGAATATACCCTAGGAACACAAAAATACAATACAAAAACCCCTTCCTTACACCTATATTCATTGCAGCTCTATTTACCATAGCAAGACTCTGGAAACAACCAAGATGCCCTTCAACAGACGAATGGCTAAAGAAACTGTGGTACATATACACAATGGAATATTATGCAGCTGTCAGGAGAGATGAAGTCATGAAATTTTTCTATACATGGATGTACATGGAATCTATTATGCTGAGTGAAATAAGTCAGAGAGAGAGAGAGAAAAACGCAGAATGGTCTCACTCATCTATGGGTTTTAAGAAAAATGAAAGACACCCTTGTAATAATAATTTTCAGAGAAAAAAGCTGGAAGTTCCAGCTCACCTCAGGAAGCTCACCACAAAGAGTGATGAGTTTAGTTAGAGAAATAACTACATTTTGAACTGTCCTAATATTGAGAATGTATGAGGGAAATGTAGAGCCTGTTTAGGGTACAGGCGGGGGTTGGGTGGGGAGGAGGGAGATTTGGGACTTGGGTGATGGGAATGTTGCACTGGTGATGGGTGGCGTTCCTTTTATGACTGAAACCCAAACACAATCATGTATGTAATCAAGGTGTTTAAATAAAAAAAAATTAAAAAAAAAAAAGATGTAAGGCAAGTTCTTAAAAAAAAAAAAAAGAGAGAGAGAAATCAGACAAGTTCCCAAGTCCACCAAAACACGCAGACCCAAGAGAGGAAGATGTAAAAGCAGCCATGAGAATAGAATTCCAAGCCATGCTAGAAGAAATGAAAGACACACTAGCCAGATACTACATATATCAATAGATGAACAAATGAACCAATTTAAACAAGAACTCCTACAAAATATGAACGACTCCATACAAACATAATTAAATGAAATACGTAAAACTGTAGAAAGCCAGAAGAGCAGCTCAGATCAGCTCAAGAATCACATAGAACAACTCAAAGATAAACTGCAATCAAAAGACAACAAAGAAGTCAACAAAAAATAGAAGGAAAAGCACTGGAAGTAAAAGTCCCGTATTTAATGAACAAAGACTAAAGAAACAATCTAAGAATTCTAGGTATACCAGAACGGGAGGAAACAGGGAAAGGGGAAGAACAATTAGTCAGGGAGATAATAGCGGAAAAATTTCCCACCCTCTGGAAAGACACATCTGAGCAAATCCAGGAGGTTAAAAGAGTCTCCAACAAAATAGACCCTAACAAACCAACTTCAAGACACATAGTAATTCAAATGATAAGAAACAAAGAGAAAGGCGACCTACTTAAAGCAACAAGGGAGGAAAAAACCCTCACATACAAAGGAAGGAACATTAGAATCAAGCCAGATCTCCCATATGAAATACTTCAAGCAAGAAGACAGTGGAATGACATATTTAAACAACTAAATGAAAGAAATGTTCAACCTAGAGTCCATTATCCAGCGAAACTCTCATTCATATGGAAGGGAAGACTAAAGTCATTCTCAAACAAAAATGAACTTGCACTATTTGTGAAAACAAAACTGACCCTAAATGACCTACTCAGAGACGAATTATACAATCCAAACCCCCGATTGTGACAACCACTCTAAACAACACAACTGCACAACAGCTCTCTCTGTCAAAAATCTCATTAAATGATAATGGGCTAAACTCTCCCATTAAAAGACACATAACAGAGAACTGGATTAGAAAACATAAACCAGATTTTTGCTGCCTACAAGAAACACACCTACAAGTACAAGATAGGCACTGGCTTAGAATAAAAGGATGAAAATCAATTATCCAGGCCAATGGAAATTAAAAAAAATCAGGGATGGCCATTCTTATATCAGACCCAATTGTATTAAACCTCAAAAAAGTGATCAGAGACAAAGAGGGTCACTTACTGATCAGGGGAACACTAGACCAAGAAGTGCTAATGCTGGTTAACATCTAAACACCTAATGCAGAGCCAGCAAAATATGTATGGCAACTGCTTGCAAAACTGGAGAAACACATGAAGAAAAATGTGATAGTAGTGGGAGACCTTAATACTCCACTATCACCACTGGACAGATTCACAGACAGAAAACTAACAAAGAAATAAGAACCCTAAATGAAAAATTAAAAGAACTAGGTCTCATAGACTTATATAGGGCCCTCCAGCCCCAGAAAGCAGAATACACATTCTTCTCAAGTCCACATGGAACCTTCTCCAGAATAGACCATGCCTTAGGATAGAAATCTAACCTGCATAAAATCACAAAGGTAAGGATCATTAGAAGCACCCTGTCAGATCACTATGCAATAGAAGTCAAAATTGACTGTAAAAAGAAACAGTGGAGAAAATCCAACAGCTGGAGATTAAAAACAACATGCTGCTCAAAAACAGCTAGATCAAAGAGATACTCAAGGAAAAAAATAAAAAGATTCCTTGAGACAAACGACAATGAAGAAACAATTTGTCAAAACTTGTGGGACATAGCAAAAAATGTAATCAGTGGGAAACTCATAGCAATATAATCCTTTGTCAGGAAAGAGGAAAACACAAAATTAGCAGCTTAAAGGACCATCTTAAGGAGCTGAAACAACAGCAACAAAGAAACCCAAACACAACAAAAAGACACAAAATAATAAAAACCAGAGAAGAAATAAACAACATAGAAACTAAGAAAACAATACAGAAAATCAATGAGAACAAAAGTTGGTTTTTTGAAAGAATAAACAAGATAGAAAAACCACTGGAAAGACTCACCAAAAGAAAAAGAGGGAAAACACCCAAATAAGCAGGATCACAAATGAAAGGGGAGAGATTATAACAAAACCCCAAGAAATCCAACACATCATGAGGACATATTATGAACAACTATACTTAGTTAGGCTAGAGAACCCAGAAGAATGTGATAGATTCTTGGAAAAATACCAGCTTCCAAGACCAGAAAAGGAGGACTTAGAAAGCCTAAACAGGCCAATCATGTTGGAGGAAATTGAAACAGTAATTAAGAAACTCCCCAAGAACAAAAGTCCAGGCCAGATGGTTTTACAGGTGAATTTTATCAAATATTCCAAGAAGAATTACTTCCACTGATCCACAGGCTCTTCCAAACCACTGAAAAGAAAGGAATCCTCCCCAATTCCTTTTATGAGGCCAATATCACTCTGATTCCCAAAGAAGGCAAAGATACCACCAAGAAAGAAAACTACAGATCAATCTCACTGATGAACATAGACACAAAAATACTCAACAAAATCTTAGTGAACCGAATCCAGCACTACATCAAAAAAAATATACACCATGACCAAGTGGGTTTTATCACAGGGATGCAAGGCTGGTTCAACATACGCAAATCAATTAACATCATACACCACATCAATAATAAAAAAGACAAAAACCACATGATCATATTAATCGATGCAGAGAAGGCATTTGAAAAAATTCAACACCCATTCATGTTAAAAACATTAAGCAAAATAGGTCTGGAAGGAACCTTGCTCAAGATAGTTACAGCTATCTATGAAAAGCTTACAGCTAACATTATCCTTAATGGTGAAAAACTGAAAGCATTCCCACTAAGGACAGGAACTAGGCAAGGATGTCCACACTCTCCACTCTTATTCAACATAGTCTTAGAAGTCCTAGCAATAGCAATCAGACAAGAGAAGGGAATCAAAGGAATTCAAATGGGGAAAGAGGAATTAAAACTATCTCTTTTTGCAGATGACATGATGATATACATGGAAAACCCTAAAGAGTCCACAGTAAAACTCCTAGAAACAATAAACCAATACAGCAAAGTGGCTGGTTACAAAGTCAATACACAAAAGACAGTTGCATTTCTTTATACAAATAATGAAGTTGAAGAGAGAGAGATTAAAATACAACTCCATTTAAAATAGTATCAAAAAACATCAAGTACCTAGGAATCAACCTTACCAGGGAAGTGAAGGACTTATACCTGGCCAATTTCAAATACTTGAGAAAGAAATTGAAGAGGATCTTGGGAAATGGAAGAACATCCCATGCTTATGGGTAGGTAGAATCAACATAGTCAAAATGACCATCCTACCAAAATCCTATATAGATTTAACACAATCCCCATTCAATTTCTGACATCATTCTTTAAAAACTTAGAACAATCAATCAAAAAATTTATCTGGAACCACAAAAGACCCAGGATAGCCAAACACATACTAAAAACAGGAAATGGGTGGCATCTCCTTACCTAACCTGAAGTTATACTATAAAGCCATAGTGATCAAAACAGCATGGTACTGATACAAAGACAGAGCCTCAGATCAGTGGGTTAGAACAGAATTTCCAGACATAAGCCCCCAGGTATACAGTCAACTTATATTTGAGAAAAGAGCCAAGAACTTGAAATGGGACAAAGAAAGTCTTTTTAACAAAGGTGTTGGTACAACTGAAAAACCACATGCAAGAAATTCAAAATTAACCCATACCTCATCCTTATACAAAAATCAACTCAAAATTGATCAAAACCTCGTAATTAGACCTGAATCTATAAAGTTTATAGAGAAGAAAATAGGTAGAACACTAGAAGACCTACATATCAAAAAGGTCTTCGAGGATAGAGCACCAATGGGAAGAACTTTAGTGTCAAGCATAAACAAATGGGACTACATCAAACTACAAAGCTTCTGCATGACAAAAGAAACCCTACTTAACACAAGAAGACAGTTAACTGACTGGAAAAAAATCTTTTCATCCATCATATCAGATAAAGGGCTGATATCCAGAATATACAAAACACTCAGAAAGCCATAAAAAATGGGAAGGTGAAATGAATAGACACTTCTCTGAGGAAGACTGAAAGATGGCTAACAAACACATGAAAACGTGTTCACCTTCACTCATCATTAGGAAAATCCAAATCAAGACAACAATGAGGTTCCACCTTACACCAGTCAGGATGGCTCACATCAAAAATAATAACAATCTATGTTGGCGGGGATGTGGCATGAAACTTACTCTCATCCACTGCTGGTGGGAATGCCCCCTTGTCCAACACCTATGGAGAACAGTCTGGAGAATGCTCAAAGAACTCAGAATTGAGCTACCATTTTACCCGGCATTTGCTCTCCTAGGTATCTACCCCCAAGTTGGAAGGACATTCATTCCAAAGTATGTGTGCACCCCACTATTTATTGCGGCACTCAGTATGATAGCCAAGTCTTGGAACCAACCTCCATGTCCAACAACAGATGAATGGATCATTAAGATGTGATATCTATACACAATGGAATACCACATGGCAGTCAGAATCAGAGCCTTTGTAGCAACGTGGATGAACCTAGTACATATTATGTTAAATGAAGTTAGCCAGAAGATGAAAGATAAACACAGAATGATAGCATTATTCTAAAGCACTTAGAACATACACCTTATATACAACTAATACTCAACAATGAAATAACAGGGTTTAACAGGGTAGAAACCTCCAACACTGTAACAGTCAACATATATATCGGAGAGCAGTGCCCAAACACGTAAAAGAGGAATAACACAAACTATTGACTACACACTATACCACAAAAGAAAAAAACGAGCAACAGCAGAAACAGCAGCATAAAAAGACCAGGTAAGTAATCAGCCTTCTACTACAAAGGCCCATAATAAGCTTTTAGGGATCTTATACAGGATTACAGGCAAAGGATACCATGGGAAACCACTGACTCCAGAGAAGAATGCCATAAAAATATGTTTTAATGCCTTAATCTTTCTATACTTAAAATAACCTCTCAGCTTTTCTGTCTACAGGCGTTCTTAGATACAAAGGGTGGACAAACTAAGATTGCATCTCGGGGCTCAATCACACAAGATACCATACCCAACTTGCACTGCGAGAATGTCCCAATAAAACTCTTTAACATTCCCTTTATCCCTAGGTAATACTTCATTTAGGACTTGAAGCACGTGACCACTCAAACCATTGAAGCAGCAACTGTGACCTATAGACTTATACTACAGGCCCTACTCATTGAACACACTCAAACAAACTAGCATTCCCTCGCACTTTTTTCTACTCTTCTCACTACTGTTTTTTTCTTTTTCTTTTTTCTCTCCTTTTCTTTTTAATTTATTTTCTCTTTTCTTTCCTGCTCCTTTCATATACTTTCCCCTTTCACCCCTTTGAAAATTCAACTATCCCTTCACCCCGCAATCTATCCAGATTCCCCATATTAAAACTCTTCAAGCTCAGTTCCTATTCCATTAGGCAACAAGAATGACCTCCTTCCCCAGCGAATCATTACCCAGCACCCAAGCGAAGGGACAACCAGTCAAACCCATACCTCGCCCCCTACAAGAAAAGGCAACCAACTCCCCTGCTGACTCATGCTGCGTGGTCCTCCTTACCAACCCTTCCTAACGTGAACTGTTACTTGAAACCGGACTTAGCTCTACAAGTATCCCCCAATGCATGAACACTTCCCAAGTCCTCCCTACCGCAAATTTTTTGCCAATCTCAAGAAGGTCAGGTTGGGAGATGGAAAGGTGCCCGGGAACCCACACACCAAAAGAAAATCTCAAAAGACAACGGGGAAACCTATTCTATCATCATAAGTATAAGACCTGTATTACACTACCTCTTTACCTGCTTTTCCCCAAATGCAAGATACTTTCTTGCATCACCTTGTTCCTTTAATTAATTTTTTACATTTCTTAAAAATCTTTTTTCTTGTCATATATATACATGAGCACATATTTTTTTATTTCTATTTTTTATCTTTCTTGGGTGTGTGACATGTATTTGTTTTCTACTCTCTCCACCCTCAAATGCACAGGCAATTTAATGTAGCACCATTTCTCCCTGCAAAGGCACACTAAAAAAAGGGAAAATCTTATGTATGAAAACTAGCTCTTATTTATTAGGGATAAGAACTCATACTTGTTTGATGTTGGGAACTGACTTGTTTGAGGACATTTTGCTGTTCTCTCTGCCATAGCCCAGCTTTTCACCTAAAAGCTATATGCAGTCTTGCTGTAAAATTTTGAGCTAAGAGAAAAGAATGTGTAGCTGCAGGACATAATTTAGCTCTAAGCCCGGAGGAGAGTAAAAGCTGCCTGGTACAGTTATCAGAAACTAGGCCTCACTCCTTAAGACCACATTCCGGAGTGAACTAGGCTGTTATCAATAAGTGTATGCTACATTGTCTGTTCATGATCACTGAGGCAAGCACATCTTGCACCACCTCCTGATAGTAAGCAATTAGGAATGCAGCTGGAAGGTCACTAGAAATTTCCATGGAAACAGCACGTTCATCATAGCTTGAAGGTCATCCAGCCCCTAGCCCACTGCCCACTTCCTTATGAGCCTTCGCGCCAAAAGTATGACTGACATCACCTTTGTACTGCCCCCTTCTCCTTCACTATTTAAGAAGGAACTGTAGCCAATAAAGACACCCTTGAACAGTGAGACGCTGCCTTGGGTCTTTATTATTAACCTCTCTCAGATTTTTTACAGTGTGGTTGTGCTTCTACTCAGCAAAATAGAAGTGCGGTCGTCTGAGAAGCCTTTCCAGCTAATTCCTGCTGGCCGGGCCCCCCTGGGGGGCTTCAGGACCCTGCAGTTTAAAATACAGGGGTATCTCCCACGTTGAAAATATGTCACGTGGACCCAACTTAGACCCTAGGTGATTAGACACCAACCATCCAACCTTGCACCCTGGACGACAAACATAGAAAAGACACACTTCTTCACAACAGCCACAGGAAACAAATCCCATCCGGGACATCCTTAACAATGCTTGGACAGCAACAACTGCCAGTCCTAATATGATACCCTGACAATGAGGAAAATGGGAACAACTTGACCTAAGAGCAAATTATCCTACTTCACCAACTAATGATAAGACAAAATCAGAAGACTTGTCACCCTATGGTCTGTCCAAATGCCAAGATCGCGATTTACAAATGACTAGCTGACAGAACCATGGCCAGACTGTATGTATCCTGGGACCAATAAAAAAGCCCTAGTCTAGGGTGTGAGCTACGACCTGCATAACAACTATGATCCCTAGTTCCAGAGTTGTCTGAGACTATTGCAGCGGAAGGGGACCTCTGAAAACAACAGAAGATGGTATCCCAGGCCCATCCCAGGCCCATCCTAGGATCAGCGTAAAGACCAGGACCGCCAACCACAGAAGACAAATTAAGATGACACTGAGGGAACAGAACTTCTAGACCCACAAAGAAACACATACTTATAAGTTCAACTCCTTGACTCGTGCAGATACCAAGACCTCTAGATACAGAGGTCTGATGTTATCACCCAGGACGGAGCAGAAGTCTTCCATATACCACAAAAGCACCAAAGGGAGAGTAAATAAACCTAAAAGGAGTCTATAGTTAATCCAATGACAATATACTTCAAGGGTGGAGAAACCCTGTATCTCTTAGGCAAAGGAAATTCCTTTTCGAATGACACCAATATTTACTGTGCATCTGCAGGAGGGAAAAAAAAAGCACAAAGCAATTTTTTTTTTGTTTTTTGGGCCACACCCTGCGGTGTTCAGGGGTTACTTCTGGATGTCTGCTCAGAAATAGCTCCTGGCAGGCACGAGGGACCTTATGGGACACCGGGATTTGAACCAACCACCTTAGGTTCTAGATTGGCTGCTTGCAAGGCAAGCACCGCTGTGCTATCTCTCCGGGCCCACAAAACAATTTCTTATTATTATTTACTTATCTTTTTTTGTTGATTTCATTGTTGTGTTTTGACTATTGAAGTGGATTTCTCCATTTATATTTATTTATTTATTTTCTTCTTTTCTTTTCTTATGTGCTCTGCCACATTTTTTATCTCAATACCATGGCTTTTATATGGTGCTTACCCTTTTGTTTTGTTTTGATTTGTTTGTTTGTTTTTTGGAATGCTCACTGGATATTTTATTTGACTGTTCTTTATGTACTGTTGTGATGTTTCCTCTTCTTTTTCCCCTTCGTCTCTCAAACGAAGGATGAAAGCCTCTAGAAGGACTCTGCCCATTTCTGGAGTATCTGATTCTTTTTTTCTTTTTTTCTCCAGGTTATTACTTTTCTCTTCTTCAAACAAAACCGCATAACTTAAACTATCTAGTCCTACCTCCCAATTGGGGAGGGGTATATGGGAGATACCAAGACCAAATAGGTGTAAGACCACTAAGTAATAAGCTAGGCACAGAGGGGACCACTTATTCTAGCAGCCCCGGGGGTAAGGGAAGAGGTTATGGGAAGAAGGACAGGAACGGAGGTGGAGGGAGGACAATTTGGTGATGGGAAGTCCCCTGATTTTATGTTAATATGTACCTAAAATATTATTGTAAATGATATGTAAGCCACTGTGATTAAAATAAAAATTATATTTAATTAAAAAAGAAGTACCTTCTTACTATTTTCTTTAACCTCTCATCTGGTTAGAGAGATAACTTGGCTGGTTCTTTGAACTAATTAAATTCGATTATGTTTTTCTGACCAATCTATGAGTCTCTATCCCTAGGTGAGGTGAACTCCATTTACTACATTGTTCAGTACAAAAAGGGTAAGGTAAAACAAATACTCAGTAAACCCTGCTGAAAATCCCTTCTACACTATCACACACACACACACACACACACACACACACACACACACACACACACACAAATGTGTTTCTGGTCACACAAGTGATTATTTGACATAAACATTTATTCCCAGCAGGGAGTTGTTTCTAATAATAAGAATCAGGTTTATAAGAACCATTGAAAATGTTGTTCTTTTATTTTATTAATCATCTTATTCCTCAAACTGTGACTTTCAAATCTCTTTTACATTAGAGATTTATTAATTCAAGTTTGAATAAATAAGAAAAACAAGAGTGGATGAGTGTTCTTAAATTGCTTAATGTCCTTTAATATATAGTTTCTTGTCAATTTTCTTCCTTGACAGAATCTAGGTTTGGATATAGGTTTTGTTATGAAAACTAGTGTTAGATATAGAAAAATAGAACAAGTTAACTCAAAGCAGAAACAAAAAATTTTTTGATTGATTTGCTGTTCTTGCGGGAGACCCAGCACTATGAAATTTTATGTTAAGTTATTACTGTTTCTAAAGGAGCACCTACTGAAGAATTGGATGTAACCAATTATGTGAAAAAGAAAGCTTAGGGGGACCAAAGAGATAGCACATTAGTAGGGCATTTGACTTGCAAACAGCCGACCCAGAATGGGTGTCGGTCCAAATCCCAGCATCCCATATGTTTCCCTGAATCTGCCAGGAGCACAGAGCCAGGAGTAACCCCTGAGCAGTTGGTGTGACCCAAAACAAAACAAACAACAACAAGGAAAAAAAAAGAAAGCTTAGATGAGGGATGGGTGGATGAAATTCTATTGCTGATTACAGAAAGCTTCAACTGAAAATGTTAAGTTACGGTCATAGAGTATTCAATGGGTTGCACAGAGATCTGCATACAGGAGACCCAGGTTAGCTTATATCCCCAACTCTACATGCTTTTTTAAAAACATGTATAAAACAAAGATGAGTTCCCAAACACTGCTAGATGGGTCCCAAAACACCAACAACATGAACAAACAAAAAAAGCTAGTCATTAGTTATAAAAAAAAAAACATACATGTAAAATATATTAAAAGATTAGTATAAATTTTTAGACACAAAGATCAGTACTGCAAACATTAAAAACATTTGCAAAACATTTGTTTCTCGAGTTCTCCACTACATACATTCTACCTGTCTATATAATCAGCTCTAGTTCACATGGTCCAATAAGTAATTCTATTTGATTGTGTCTGAAACTACAAGTGACAACTGTATAGTTTTAGGGATAGCATTCATCAAAATAAAAACTAGCGTATAGATATATAAGTATATATCTATACACTAGTTTTATATATTTATATATGTATATGTACATATATCTATAACTAATTTTTATATATGTAGTTTATATATATATATAGTTTTAATGTATATATATATAAAAGAGGCTGGCTGAGTTGATTTTTATTTCATGTGCTCATTCCTTGCAGTTTACATTTAAATTATCTTTTTTGTCTTCAAAAGAGTCTTGTGTTCACCTAAAAACAAATTTTTATAATTCTGGGAAAGAGTTTGCATGTCTATTGTTATCTGTAATTTAAACACACATCCTGGTGTCCCCCAGCCTATGGAAGATAAAATAGAAGTAAAATCTCAAAACTCACTCTGCTCCCCTAAGTGGAACATTACTCATTTAAAGCAAGATTGTAGAAATCAGTAAAGTTATATGAAGGGTAATAAATCAACTTATTAATGTGGAGTCAGGCTTATACAGTTTATGAGGTCTGTGTAATTAATTATTAAAGGATAAGACATTTACAGAAATTGTAAAAGCATTTGATTAAGGTCAAGGTGGTTAAGATTCAAGTTTAAATGGTATCAGCTTTTGTCTTGATATAATTCTCTATACCACAAAGAAGGATGTGGTAAGGAACAGTGTGTTTACAGAATCAAATTGCATAGACATTTATTCTTTTTTTAAACCTCATTATCTTAGTTATGGATTACATTTTCTAAGGTGTAATTTTTCAGATTTCTTTTTTTAAATATTTTTATTTATTTAAACATCTTGATTACAAATATGATTGTGATTAGGTTTCAGTCATGTAAAGAACACCCCTCATCTCCAGTGTAACATTCCCACCACCAATGTCACAAATCTCCCTCCATCCCACCCCCACCTGTACTCTAGACAGGTTTTCCAGTTCCCTCATTCATTCTTTTTTTAAAATATATTTTAAGTAACATGATCATATTTGGGTTACAGTCATAACCAGAACACCCCCCTTTACCAGTGTAACATTACCCCCTTCCTCCTTCCCATCCCCTGCCTGTATTCGAGACAGGCATTCTACTACAATTGTTTTTAAGTTCAGTAAGTTATATTTTTTTCCTTAAAGGATAAAAGTAAAAAAAAGTAAAGGTGTGATAGTAGCAATCGCCGTTGTTTGCATAGGTCCAGAAAAATGGGGAAAATGGAAAAAAATCCTTGACCTGATTACTAAAAAGGCCTCACCTCAGTTTATTGGCATAAGACAGACTCTGGGTTCCAGGCAAACCAGTCCATCCAACTCCAGTCATTCTCAAGGTCCCGGTGAAACTTTTTCACACTTTAGCTGTTGTTGGTATCAGATTCTTATATTTAAAGACTCTGGATTCTGTACATTTCTTTCATCGATGTCAGGCTGATGTGGAGCATCCTCTAGTTTCAGCATACCATTAAATGTGGAGCGATCTGCCCTGCATGCAGACTGTTGCTGAGTCTTCTGGGTGTTGGGAGCACTCTTTGGAGTAAGTCACTGCCAAAGCAGTGGTAGGTCTTCCCTGGTAGAGGCTTGGATCCTGGTAAAGTTAAAGTCAATTGTGGTTGTTTCCATAGATGGTATCAATTGTTTAGGTATGTATGGGCGATGCTCATTCTTCTGAGGCTTGAGCCAAATCATTATGCCAATGTTCAGGGTAAAAGGCCTAATTACATTACCAAATTTGTGTCCCCATCTCTATTAGATAAGAACTTGTTTGCATATGTATTATTTCCCCATTTTAATGTGCCTATGCAAAAGAGAAGCAATGCCACAAGATATTGTTGATGCATCTGGGGGCTGATGAATAAAGTCCAACATTCCCTGTAACTTGGTACAAACATGAAATCTATACAGAGATATTCTACCAGTATTGCTTAAAAAACAGATCTCAAAGGGGGAAAATCAAACAATCAAATAACAAATCCAGAGGGCAAAATTGTCACTATATGAGGATATTTGAAAAGAGTTATAGATGTTAAGGAAATACATCTGAGTTATACAAAGGAGATGCACATGACCCTTTTATGTTTTGGAAATAGTCAAGAGGGAGGGGGATGTTTCCTAGACACCACTTTGGTCTGTGATTAAACAAACGAAGAGAGCATGGAGCCATGTCCTCCACTTGTTGCCTGCTGAAGCTTCTGACTCCCCGAGAAGCTTTTGCTTCCTAATTGCTGGAAGTTGAGAGTTCAGCAGCCCCCTCCCAGCCACTTGCATGAACAAGGAAACCTGGGGTCTCTTTTAAATTGCACCTCACTGGAACCCACTTGCTGGGACCCTGACAGGATAGTTCAAAACGTAGTTATTTCTCCAAATAAACTCATCCCTGTTTGTGGTGAGCTTCATGAGTTGAGCTGTAACTTCCAGCTCTTTTCTCTTTTGTGTCTGAAAGTTCTTATTGCAAGAATGTCTTTCATTTTTCTTAAAACCAATATATGAGTGAGATAATTCTAAGTCTTTCTCACTCTGACTTATTTCACTCAGCATAATGGATTTCATGTACATCCATATATAGGAAAATTTCATTACTTCATCTATCCTGACAACTGCATAATATTCCATTGTGTATATGTACCACAATTTCTTTAGCTATTCATCAGTTGAAGGGTATCTTGGCTGTTTCCAGAGTCTTGCTATGATAAATAGTGCTGCAATGAATATAGGTGTAAGGAAGGGATTTTTGTATTGTATATTTGTGTTCCTAGGGTATATTCCTAGGAGTGGTATAGCTGGGTCGTATAAGAGCTCAATTTCCAATTTTTGGAGGAATCTCCATATCGCTTTCCATAAAAGTTGAACTAGACGGCATTCCCACCAGCAGTGGATAAGAGTTTCTTTCTCTCCACATCCCCACCAACACTGCTTGTTCTCATTCTTTGTGATGTGTGCCAATCTCTGGGGTGTGAGGTGGTACCTCATAATTGTTTTGATTTGCATCTCCCTGATGATTAGTTATGTGGAGCATTTTTTCATGTGTCTTTTGGCCATTTCTATTTCTTCTTTGTCAAAGTGTCTGTTCATTTCTTCTCCCCATTTTTTGATGGGATTAGATGTTATTTTTCTTGTAAATTTCTGTCAGTGCCTTGTACATTTTGGAGATTAGCCCCTTGTCTGATGGGTATTGGGTGAATAGTTTCTCCCACTCAGTGGGGGGCTCTTGTATCCTGTGTGCTATTTCTTTTGAGATGCAGAAGCTTCTCAGCTTAATATATTCCCATCTGTTAATCTCTGCTTTCATTTGCTTGGAGAGAGCAGTTTCCTCTTTGAAGATGCCTTTATTCTTAATGTCCTGGAGTGATTTACTTACGTGTTTTTCTATATAACTTATGGTTTCGGGTCTTATATTGAGGTCTTTTATCCATTTGGATTTAACCTTCATGCATGGTGTTAGCTGGGGGTCTAAATTCAATTTTTTGCAAGTGGCTAGCTAGTTGTGCCAACACCACTTGTTGAAGAGGCTTTCTTTTCTCCATTTAGGATTTCTTGCTCTTTTATCAAAAATTAGGTGATTGTAAGTCTGGGGAACATTTTATTAGTATTCAAGCCTATCCCACTGATCTGAGGGCCTGTCTTTATTCCAATACCATGCTGTTTTGATAACTATTTATTAGTAGTAGAGTTTAAAGTTGGGGAAAGTAATTCCTTCCATACTCTTTTTCACAATGATTGCTTTAGCTATTCTAGGGTGTTTATTATTCCAAATGAATTTCAAAGTGCCTGATCCACTTCTTTGAAGAATGTCATGGGTACCTTTAGAGGGATCGCATTAAATCTGTACAAAGCTTTGGGGAGTATTGCCATTTTAATGATGTTAATCCTGCCAATCCATGAGCAGGGTATGTGCTTCCATTTCCTCATGTCTTCTCTTATTTCTTGGAGCAGAGTTTTATAGTTTCCTTTGTAAAGGTCCTTCACATTTTTAGTAAAGTTGATTCCAAGATATTTGAGTTTGTGGGGCACTATTGTGAATGGGGTTGTTTTCTTAATGTCCATTTCTTCCTTATTATCATTTGTGCCATTGATTTTTGTGTGTTAATTTTGTAACCTGACACATTACTATATGAGTCTATTGTTTCTAGAAGCTTTTTCATAGAGACTTTAGGGTTTTCTAGGTAGAGTAACATGTCATCTGCAAACAGTGAGAGCTTGACTTCTTCCTTTCCTATCTGGATTCCCTTGAAATCTTTTTCTTGCCTAATTGCTATAGCAGTGCTATGTTGAATAGGATTGGTGAGAGAGGACAGCCTTGTCTTGTGCCAGAATTTAGAGGAAAGGCTTTCAGTTTTTCTCCATTGAGGACAATATTTGCCTCTGGCTTGTGGTAGATGGCCTTAAGTATATTGAGAAAGGTTCCTTCCATTCCCATCTTGCTGAGAGTTTTGATAAAGAATGGGTGTTGGACCATATCAAATGCTTTCTCTGCTGATATGATCATATGATTTCTATTTTTCTTGTTGTTGATGTTGTGTATTATGTTGATAGTTTTACAGATGTTAAACCATCCTTGCATTCCTGGGATAAAACCTACTTGATCGTAGTGGATGATCTTCTAATGAGGCATTGAATCCTATTTGCCTGGATTTTGTTGAGGATCTTTGTATCTGTATTCATCAGCGATATTGTTCTGTAAATTTTTCTTTTTGGTAGCATCTCTGTCTGGTTTAGGTATCAAGGTGATGTTGGCTTCATGAAAGCTATATGGAAGTGTTCCTGTTTTTTCAATT
Organism: Suncus etruscus; assembly: GCF_024139225.1. Taxonomy (NCBI): domain Eukaryota; kingdom Metazoa; phylum Chordata; class Mammalia; order Eulipotyphla; family Soricidae; genus Suncus; species Suncus etruscus. The sequence continues at coordinate 54,105,467 of NC_064864.1, read as the reverse complement.
TCATGAAAGAGTCTTGTCAGAATTGGTAGAAGTTCCTCTTGAAAGGTTTGAAAGAATTCATTAGTGAATCCATCTGGGCCTGGACTTCTGTTTTTGGGCAGACATTTGATTACTGTCTTAATTTCCTCAATAGTGATGGGTGTGTTTTGATATGGTACATCCTCTTCATTCAACCGTGGAAGATTATGAGTCCAAAATTTAACCCTTTCTTTCAGGTTTTCATTTTTAGTGGCATAGAGTTTCTCAAAGTAGTTTCTGATTACTCATTGGATTTCTACCATATCAGTAGTGACCTCTTCTTTTTCATTCCTAATATGATTTATCAAGTTTCTCTCTCTTTCTTTGTTAGTTTTGCCAGTGGTCTATCAATCTTGTTTATTTTTTCAAAGAACCAACTTCTGCTTTCGTTGATCTTTTGGATTGTTTTTCGGGTTTCTACTTCATTGATTTCTGCTCTCAGCTTTGTTATTTCCTTCTGTCTCCCTATTTTTGGGTCCTTTTGTTGAGTACTTTCTAATTTTATGAGCTGTGTCATTAAGTTATTCAGATTTGCCCCTTCTTCTTTCCTGATTTGTGCTTGCAAAGCTATAAATTGTGCTCTCAGTACCGCTTTTGCTGTGTCCCATAGGTTCTGAAAGTTTGTGTCTCCATTGTCAGTTGTTTCCAGGAACCTTTTGATTTCCTCCTTGATTTCATCTCGGACCCACTGGTTCTTCAGTATTAGGCTGTTTAACTTCCAGGTATTAAAGTTTTTCTTCTGTGTCCCTTTGTAGTTCACATATCATTTCAGGGCCTTGTGGTCAGCGAAGGTAGTCTGCAAAGTTTCTATTGTCTTAATATTATGGAGGTATGTTTTATTTTCTAGCATGTAGTCCATCCTGGAGAATGTCCATGTATATTGGAGAAGAATGTGTATCCAGGCTTCTGGGGGTGGAATGTCCTGTATATATCTACTAGGCCTCTTTCTTCCATTTCTCTTTTCAGGTCTAGTATATTCTTGTTGGTATTCAGTCTGGTTGACCTGTCAAGTGTTGACAATGCCGTGTTGAGGTCTCCCACAATTATTGTGTTGTTATTGATATTATTTTTCAGATTTGTCAACAATTGTAATAAATGTTTTCCTGGCCCCTCATTCGGTGCATGTATGTTTAGGAGAGTGATTTCTTCCTGCTGTACTTATCCCAAGATTAATACAAATGTCCATCTTTGTCCCTTACAACTTTCCTAAGTATAAAGTTTGCATCATCTGATATTAGTATGGCCACTCCCACTTTTTTTATTGATGGTTTGGCTTGTATGGTTTTCCTCCAGCCTTTTATTTTGAGTCTATGTTTGTCTGACTACTCAGATGAGTTTCTTGTAGGCAGCAGAAAGTTGGATTGAGTTTTTTGATCCATTTAGCCACTTTGTGTCTCTTAACTGGTGCATTTAGTCCATTGACTTTGAAAGAAAGAATTGTCCTGGGGGGTAGTGCCATCTTTATATCGAAGTTTGATGTGTCTGTTGTTCAGTCTTGTCTTAAAGTAGGCCATTCAGTTTTTCTTTTAAGAATGGTTTTGAGTTCCTTCAAACCTGAAAATAAGTTTTGCAGTATTCCTGGTGAAGCATTTATTTCATTGAGGTTTGTCACTATGTCCCACCAGTGCCTTCTGGCCTTGAGTGTTTTTGGTGACAGGTCAGCAGTAAATCTCAAGGATGTTCCCTTGAATAAAATTTCTCTTTTCGATCATGCTGCTTTCAGAATTCTGTCTTTATCTGTGGAATTCGTCATTGTGACTAGTATGTGTCTTGGGGTGTTTTTTCTGGGGTCTCTTTTAGTTTGTACTCTTCGGGCATGCAGGATTTGATCGCATGTATTCATTAGCTTTGGTAGTTTCTCTTTAATGATATTATTGACCATTGATTCTTCCTGGAGAATCTCTTCCTGTGTCTCTGGGACTCCAATGATTCTTAAGTTGTTTCTGTTGAGCTTATCATAGACTTTTATTTTCATCTGTTCCCATTCTTTTAGTAATTTTTCCATTGTTTGATCATTTGCTTTAAGGCTTTTTTTCCAATTTCTTCTGCTGTATGGAGTTGTTATTCATCTCATCTTCCAGTGTACTAATTCTATCCTCAGCTGCTGTTAACCCATGGGAAAGCTCAACCATGTTTTTCTTCAATTCATCTACTGAGTTTTTAGACCTGTTCTTTGACCTGATATTTCAGTTTAGAGTTTTCTGATTTCTATCTTCATATTCTCTTGATTCTTATTAGTGTTCTCTTCTATACTTTCTTGAGTTCTTTGAACATTTTCCATATTGCGACTCTAAACTCCTTATCTGAGAGACTGACTAGTTGGTTGGTCATGTTCAAGTCATCAGAGTTGCCATCGTCATTCTCTATGTCTGCATTGTTTCCTCATTGTCACACTTGTATTGTGGATTTTTCTACATGTTGTGGTTGTATTCATTGGCTAAATGATGTGCACGGCCAGGAAGTGAAGCAGGAAGTGAAGCGGAGTGGCCGTGCTCCTCTGTCTCCACCCTTTCTGGGCTTTTAAACTCACCTCAAGGGAAGGCTCCAAGGAAAGTAAGCCATCTGCAGATGAGCCACACAGAGGATGAAATCAGGCAGAAAATGGAGCACAGCACAGAAGACAGGCAGATAGGGGTACTGGCATCTGAGTTTCAGCAGAGTTCAGTGGCTTCCCCTTTCTCCGCGTGTAAGCTCACCTTCAGGGAAGGCTCCACGGTAGGCAAGCCATCCACAGATGAGCCACACACAGGATGAAATCAAGTCGAAAATCAGCACAGAAGACAGGCAGATAGGGTTGCTGGCATATGAGTTCTAGCAGAGTTCCTCAATTCTGTCTCTCACTCTGAAGCAGGCATGATCACCGGCAGAAATGTTGATGAAATTCAGTCTCAGGCAGCTGGAAACCACATGGCCCAAGATGGCTTCTGTGCCCTTCTGACTCCCAGCAGAAACCAGCAGGTATCAGTGTGTGTACATCCTGACCCACCTCTGAAGCAGGCAGGATTATGAGCAGGAACGCTGATGAAATCCAGTCTCAGGCAGCTAAAAACAGCATGACCCAAGATGGCTTCTGCACCCTTCTGACTTCTGGCAGAAACCAGCAAGTATCAGTGTGTGTACTTCCCGACCCACCTCTGAAGCAGGCAGAATTACCAGCCCCATGTTTATGTTTTAATCCCCAATTCTCTTATATATCAATAACAAAGATCCTCCCCAAGAATTGACAACTTTATAGAATTTTTCTCCAGAGCCATTATAGAACTCCTGTATTTTAAAACTGGGAATCAAAAGAGATGAGATGAAGCAGTGCCTAGCTGCCTATAATAAGCTCCATTGTGGCATTTGGAGAACACCAAATAGCATCATGTGGATTTGTACAAGAAATCAGATGGCCATTTGCAGCTCTTGTTATTTTTGTCTTGTTGACAACTTAAGTAAGCTATTGATACTTTAATAATCCAGGTGTCATTTTTTCTTACTCATAGCTTGGCAGACATGTTTATAATATCTGGAATATGTGTTTCACACTGACTTGTTTCAGCTGTAGCAAGAAATTTATCCAAATTTGTCTGGCACAATCTATTTCAATGGTATATATGGATATGAATATCCAATATATAAGATTTGTATAAATATCTAATACAAATATATTAAGCTTAAAATAATAAGAGTATTCTGTGAAGTATTTAGAAACTAAGAATGTTTTATATTGTGTGTCTCTTCCATAGAAGAGAAAATATTTTGTAAGAGTACTCACAGAGAGTTATAATGAACATTTAGAGAAAGTTAATACCTTCCAAACAAACTCTTGAACTCTGCCATACTGGTATGTGGACAAGTTTTCTGATTGCCAGAAAAAAAGCCCAGAACCTATGAGAATGTCTCAGAGGATTGTAAATGTGCTTACTCAAGATGCTCTAAGAGAAGTTGGTAATAATTGACAGTGACACACAGAGTATAGGAGAGACAATTTGAGTTCCAGAATAGATAGATCAAGGCTATAAGGACATTAATTTTAAAGAATAGAAAGGGCAGAAGGTCAATACTATTAGTACCATTGAAATGTCTGCCAAGAACTAAAAAAGCAGAGTCAGGTAAATAGATACTCCTAGAAAAATATAAAAAATAACTTGTTTATAGGAAGAAGCCTTTGTTTCTTTGCTGGATTATGCACTTGATAATCCTCTAAATAGGAATTAATTTGCAATTATCAATGTCATTTGAGATAGTGATAGAGATTTGGGCTTCTTCTCCAACATAGATTCAGTTTTTGGAACACTTAATGATTTTCCTAACTCTGGGGCACTAACCAAAGCCAGGTGTGGCCTCAAATCATAGACAACATTATAAAGCAAAAATAAATAAATAAATAAATAAATAAAATCCACACTTTCCTCTTTGGGAGCTGGGGAATTAGTACAATGGATTGAATTCTTGGCTTCCAATAAACTAACCAGTGTTCAATCTCAGGCAGAACATATGCCTCAGAGGGTATGCTTGGGAGCCTTGTCCAGATTCTGGCAGCTGTCTAGAAGAGTAGCACTTCCTTAACTGAGCAGCTTGCAAGTTTTATTGGTAGAATATATGATTGACTTTAGTCCTAAGTGAGGCCTTTTCACACAGGTAGAAGTTAACATGTTCAAATCAGATGATACCTAACCCCTATTCCTTTTCTCCCTCCTTTATATATGCCTTTTTGTTCTTATGGGTCCTGTTTTCAGATTCCGCAATAATGTCTCAGATTTTCTTAATGATGCTTCTGTTCCACTTTTATCTTATTTGTATTTTACTCACTAGAGAAGTATTAAAACCAATGCTGCTGTACCAGCGACATGTACCACATGAAATTTAAAATTCTTGGATATTATTGCTTTTCAATTCATTTGAACTTATGATTTAGTGATGGAAATTAGGGCCTTCATGTTTAGAGGTCAGCTAAAAGGTAACAGACAAGAACCATTAGTATTATCAAACATATGACAATTGGTGAATAAAACTGTCAGAACTGTATGTCCAGGCATCTCTCTTTCACACAAATTTGTCTCATAAATCAGGTAACTCTTCTCGGGCTTAGCAGTTGGAGGAAACTAGAATTGCTGGCACTGATAAAGTTACCTAATAAAAATTTCAGGTCAATGGGTTTGTCTTACTAAAGATGTTCTTTTGTGTAAAGGCTTAGAGAATCCAAATTTTATTTTATCTGGATTTATTTTTTACTATGAAAATAATCTTTGAAAAAAATAAAAGACCACTTGTATTTTTTTTGAAGGATGCATTTAGGTATGCACAAAGGCTACTCATGGTTCTCTGTTTTGCTTCACACCTGGCAATGCTCAGAGTGCCCTTTGGTCCCTGGAACTAAACCCTGGCATGCATCATACAGAGCATGGGTTCAGGCTTTTGGAAATCTTTCTATCTCATTTCTCATTATATGTGCTTTTTTTGATGATGGTTTTATAAGTTTATCTGGGTTTAAATTTATAAATACATGTCTATCAAAATAAATTTTGACATATATTATTAAAATGAAATTTCAAGAATAAAACTAATGTAGTATGTAAAACAAATCATATGTAAATTGTTAGTAGAAAAACATTAATATTGTTACATATAATTATATGTCTTCCCTTTTGTTTTTTAATTTGAATAAATATTTCATGTGAGTATATATAGTTAAATTTAATATATCTTTATAATGCTTACATACATTAAATATTTAATTATAAATTTCGTTATTTACTGTTATACGAATTGAATCCTAACATATGCTTAAAATGTAATTTTCTTCTTAACATTTCTTTTTTTTTAATTTTTATTTGGTCAAAGTGAATTACAATTATTCTACAGAGATATTTAAGGCACATAGTGACAATGAATGGGGGCATTCCCACTACTAGTGTTGTCTTTCCTCCAGCCCTGTTCCTAGCATACATTCTATATTTCCCTCTTTTATCCCCCAGAATGGTAGTATAACTGTTACCCACTTGTACGACTTGTTGTAAATTGGGTATTGATTCTGTTGTTGTTGACTATGGGTTTGGTGTTTTTATTTCCACTAAATTTTCATTTGACTGTCTGGTCTTGGTATCATCCATTTTCCTCCCTCAAATTGTGAGGCTGAACAAGATGATTCCAGTAATGTGGTTCTGTTGGAGATATACAGAAAGATAAAGTTTCAGAAGAAAACAAAAACAAAAGCAGATGGAGAAGAGAAAAAAAAATAAAAGGAACTAGGGGGAGTTAGTCTTGGTGTTATAAATTTCCCTTTAGAAGAAGAAAGGGAAAAAGAAAAAAAAAGGGTAACAAAACAAAGCAAAACAAAATAAAAACAGAAACAAAACCAAAGAAACAATAGGCAGTAATAACAAAACTACAAAAAGAACAACAGAAAACAGCCAAAAAACCAAAACAGAGCAAAACAAAACAAAACAAAAAAAAATAAATGAAAAACAAAAACAGTCAGAAAAAAAAAGTTACTACTTAAAAAGGTTTGTGTTTCTTCTTCTTTCCCACCTTTCCTTTTGTTTTGTTTTGTTTTTGCAAATTCACTGTAAATATTGAAGAAATTAGAATGGTAATTCCCTTGGCCTAAATGATACAGGGTTTCTCCAACCTTAAAGCATACTGCCATGGGAAGCAACTAGACTCCATGCCTGCTCATTTTCACACCCCAAGTTCTTTTTACAGCATCAAAGAACTTACCGGTCAGTTGTGGATGATGACATCCTACCTCTGTAGCTAGAGATCTTGTTATTTATGTAGATTACATAGCAAATGCTAAGAGAAAGCTTTTTTTTAATTTTTATTTTTTACCGTTCTAAAAGTTCTGTACCATCCTGTTGTTGTAATCAGTCTTCTGCAGTCTTATGTAGTTAGTAGTCTTGGTTTTTGCTCAGATCCTAGAACAGAGCCTAAGATAAAGTCTTTCAGTATGGTTGCCAAAGTTCTGTTCAGTTGCTGTTGTCAAAGTCAGACCTTCTTCTTAACATTTCTTGGTCATTTTTTTTACCAATACATACATCATTGTCTTTAATGATTAAACACAATTCCATTATATATACACTTAAACTGTTCTTTTTTGGGGGGCACACTTGATGACACTCAGGGGTTACTCTGGCTATGCACTCAGAAATCGCTTCTTGCTTGGGGGAACCATATGGGACACCTGGGTCCGACTTAGACTAGTTAGACTAGCATGTGCAAGACAAATGCTTTATGCTGTGCACCACCATTCTGGCCACACTTAAACCATTTTTAGTTTGAATTACTTTAAAACTTATTAGACTAAAAGCTTATTTGGAGTCATTCACCAAAGCATAGCTAGCCATGCCTCTTGTTTTATGGAACTCATAGGATTCCACACTAATTGGCCTAGAAATTACTTCTCAAAACAACAGCAACAACAACAACAACAACAACAACAACAACAACAGAACAACAATGACTATTCAGCACAGCTTGGAAATATAGCTTCTTTAAATTATAGAGAGTGCAGTTGTATTGTACCTAAGGCTGCTACTATAGTGTTGCCCTTTGGATCATTTTAGAATCTTATAACTGGCAAAATAGCTCACATTGTGAAATGCTGTTGTAGCTGTACACTCTGAAAAAGGAGTGAACCAGACTCCTATAAGTCCCCACTCCATAAACAGAGAGTAATCTATATCTGAAATTGCATGTTGGTTGCACTTAGAAATAACAATGAAATACAAGTGATATTAAAACACAAATTCCTGGGTGTTTTTATGACTGGAACACTAGGTTTAGTTCTACCTTGACTTGGAATTTAAATAAACTCAATAACATTGATCCCAAAATATCAAGGCACAGGATAGAATATGTTCTCAAAAGAGCACAGAGAAAATATTGTATAATAAAAACATGAGTCGGTCAAAGTAAGTGCTTTATTTTAACTTGATATATATGATATTTTGGAAAAAGTGTGTCGAATGGTAACATTTAGGCTGGAGTTAATACCTTTGAAGTTAAATCCAAAGGGTAGTTTTATTTATTTTATTTACTTTCTTCATTCTTATTATAAAGTTTTATATAAATTGAGGTGAGTTTTTAAAGAGGTTCAGCAATGGTGGGAAAAATCATTATTTTTACTATACCAATTCCTTATTTGTGAAAAATGATTTCTGTCTCATCCTTGAAACACATTGTAATAAAATATTCTTTTGCCTAGACTTCTTTAATTATAAGATTTATAAGATATATTTGTAAGATATATATAAAATAAGATTTATGAGATATGTTCCTCTTTTAAAGTGTTGATAAGCACTTTTTACAAATATCTAAAATGGGTTAGAGTGATAATGTAAGTGGGCACGATGCTTGCTTTGCTTACAGCTAACATGGCTTAGATCCTCAGAACCCCATTTGCCTCTCAGCACCACAAAATTTGGGACCTGTGCTCAGAGCCAGTAGTAAACCCTGAACAAAGCAGGGTGTGCTCCATCTGACATCCCCCAAAGTAGGTCTAAACAATATTATCACTGACCTAAATGTGATTGGCCTTTTATATTACAAACTTTTTTCAGAGCACAGAATAACCTTCTGTTTTAGTCTGTGTGCAAGATGCCGAGGGCGGAACTATCACCAGGATGTTGCCACAGTATTCAATTTAAAAGTTGTAGTGTTGCGTCCTTTAAGATTTCTTATTACTGGGGCCGGCGAGGTGGCGCTAGAGGTAAGGTGTCTGCCTTGCAGGCGCTAGCCAAGGAAGGACCGAGGTTCGATCCCACCACGTCCCATATGATACCCCCAAGCTAGGGGCAATTTCTGAGCGCTTAGCCAGGAGTAACCCCTGAGCATCAAATGGATGTGGCCCGAAAAAAACAAAACAAACAAAAATAAAGATTTCTTATTACCAGAGAGTGAGTACTGCAGGTAGGCCCATTCCTTGCAGAAAGCCAATCTGGGTTCATTCCCCAGCACTCCATATCATCTCTCAAGCATTGCCAGGAGTAATTCCTGAGGGCAGAGGTAGGAGTATTGCTGAGTGTAAACCTAAAACAAAACAAAACAAAAAGACTGCTTTTCTTTATAGTATCATTGAAATAAATTGCTAATTATACTATATCCTTGAACAAAGAAATTCTTTCCAAATGAGAATGTTTGGGTTTTGATTGTGATGCTAGTCTATAAAATTAGGGTTTGGAGTAGCAGAGAAACTCTTGTGCCATCTAGCCAATGACTGGTGTGGTTGCGAGAAATGATGTGAAGGAGGCAACTCTTGCTTAGATTTCTATTAGTTCCCACTCTCTGGACTGCACATATCTGTCTCTTTTCCATAGAAGTGAATTTATTTATTTATTTCTAATATTGCCAAATATAGCCTGCAAATGCCAAATTTCACTACATAATCATCACAGATTTTTTGTCCTTTTTTTTTTTCTGAGGTCAGGCCATAGCCATTGGTACTTGGGAGCTATTCCTAGCACTGTGCTAGAATTCTCAGAAGTTCTAAGAGGACCGTGCAATGCCAGGATCAAAATTTATTCAGCCTCACAAAAGGCAATCACTATTAACTCTCATACTACAAGCCCAGATGTATGGCATTTTTGTCCCTACAAAATTTGGGCTGCAACTCTATTGTAAACCTTGTTTTAAAAATTTATTTAGATACCATGATTTACAATACTGTTAGTAGCAGTGTTTCAGTCATGGAATATTCTAATATTATACTCAGTGACAAAGCATTAGAATTTTTCTATCAATGTAGAAAAAAGAAACTGAATTGTGCCTGCATTTAATAAGAGTGTGATAATATCCATGTCAATAATCATGCAATGCAATATGATACATTCCTTAACCCTAATCCTACTCATAGAAGCCCACTTACATGACATATATTTCTAAATTTTTCTATTCAAGTCTAGATCAAGTCTTGCAAGCATGTCTAAATGTGATTGCTTCAGTTGTAATTTACTTCCTTAATACCATTAGCATTTTATTTTCTTTTTAAATATTAGTCAACTAATCCCTTTTACTATAATGTAAACACTAATTATCCTAAAGGTAGTAATAGCTTACATACTCTTAAAATATATTAGATAGAGATATAGATGATAATTTACTAATAAATGAATAAAATGATTATTTACTAATAAATGAATAAAATAAAATTCCTAATATAATTATAGGCTAAGTTTTCACAACTTTCAACAATTACTTGTGTAATCTACAGCAAAGACTAACTTTTTCTATATTCCATTTTTATTAAATAATAGAGCTGCAAAGAAAAACCACTTCATAAATTAGTTTTAAAAATTAGAACATAAAATTCAGAGGGTCAGGCCATATCGTTTGAGGTGCGGAATATGGGCTAGCTGAAAAGTTTTGTCCATTTACCTCCAGACTCCCAAGGGGAAAACTTCTTTATCTGAGTTCTTTTCTTAGTTGCCTGTAAAGTTTAATAAATTTTTAAAAGCCTCTAGAGATTCTTGAATTTGAACTATGATAGTTTTACTTTAGCTTAATTTGAATTTAGTTAAATTTTAAATTAAAATTTAAAATTTAAATTTAGTTAAATTAGTTTAATTTTGTTTTAATTTAATTACAAGTGAACCTGGATCACTTGCAAGAATTTTAATACTTTATATAGTCAGTTATATTTTTACATTTTATGTTCCTCGATGTAGGAACACTTGCCAGAATAAAGTTGGCATTTTTCTCAGACTCCAAATCTAATGAAGTCTTGAAAAGTGGGAGATAGAGGTTTAATTCTACTCTTTTAAGTAAAAGTCCTAAATTTTTTATTTAAAATTATGTTTATTTTTGATTGATCTTCTGTAATTTACAGTGCTATTAATAATAGTTGCCCATGCACATAATTCTAAGAATCTACCTATTTGCATTATATCTACCTTCTTAGCCTCAAAAACTTTAATACATGAATAACATCCACCAATGGCTCAATTATTGTGTCACTTCTCCCTTTGCAATGCCTTAGGTGTTTGATGCTGCCTTAGAGTACATTTTTAAGTCCCACCTATGAGTGAGGTCATTCTGTATCTGTCATTCTGACTTACTCCATTCAACTTGATATCCTCTAGATTCATCATGTTATGGAAATTGTGTGACTTTGTTCTTTTTTTAGAGAATGTGTGGCCCTGGGTTCTGAACAAGGAAGTACACCATTTTGTAAAGATCACGTGTTAGGCCTTTCTGTTATAAACAAGGAGGGCACCATTTTGCAAGGAAAACATGTTAGGCTTCTCTTTCTCAAGACAAAGTTTTCATTAACACCTCCCTGAGATACCTGGTGATATCAAGTAGACTTTCTAGAAAGAACACGAACAACTGTAGTAAAATACCCTAGCCTAGACAATAGCCAATCATTTTTAAAGATAATTAGAAGTAAGAAATTCCTCATTCATTCCCTAGAGAAACTGGCTTGTGACCTTGGGCTGTCTTTCCTCTGGGAGGCGGCCCTGACCAGTTAGTACTCATACTAACTTGTGGCTAATGGAACAAGATATTCTTTTGATTTACTTCAATTGTTGGTCTCATCCTTCAACTAAGGAACCTAATACGATGTGTAGTATTTTAGTGATTGGAATTTTTTGCAGCCTGATATAATATTGATACAGTTGTCACAGTGCTATAATTTGCTTTTATTTGACATGCAAGTCCCCACTCTGGCTCTCCTATTTTATAACTCTATGATCTCAGAAGAGTTTGTAGAATCTGATAGTTTGCTTCTATGCTTTAGGAATATAAAATTTAAATAGTGTCCAGTTTCCTGATTCGATAAAGTTTTTTCTCATTATTGTCATCAGCAACACAATTATTTGCATACTTTCTCCTCCTCTTTCATCTTCCTCTTTAAAATAGAAATTTTAATAGTAGATGTCTAAAATTTGTGCCAGCTATTGGCACAGTATCTCTAATGTGATGACTGTTCAACATTTATCAGTTAAAATAATGATAGAAGGAGAGAGGGGGGGGACAGAGAGGCAGAGAGATATATCTCTGTGCAAGTAGTGTGTTATCCTTTCACTCGGCCAACATAGAGTTAATCCCCGGAACCCAATACAGTCCCCTGAACATGCTTGGAGTGATTTCTGAGAGGAGAGTCAGGAGTAATGCGTGACAGAAGCCAAGTATGCCTCCATTGGGGTAAAAAAATATTTTTTCCTAATGCCTATTTAAAGTGGAATCTCTTCTGCTAAAATTTTATCATTTATGTATAAAAAAAAGTAAGATCAAAATGTAGAAGTGGTCATTTGGGAGGTAATGTACTTATTTATAAGCAATACTAATTTTCAATTCTCCAAGATTTTCCTTATTACCTTTTACAGAAATTTCTTTAAATACTAAAGAGTCAAAGGAAGTCAGTTTTTTAAATATCCTTCTAAGAGAAACAAGTAGATAAACTGTAAGAATCATTCATTGTCAAATATTAAATTATATATAATAGATATGGTCTGTCTTAATATCCAGATATATTATTATAAATTATTTGAATATTTTGAGCCAATGCCACCAGTATTTAAAAACTACTCCTGGCTCTGTGCTTAGGGATCAACCTGAAGGGATTTGAGGAACCATATGTATTGCCAAGGATTAAACACATGTAGGTCACATGTGAAGCCAATGCCCTACTCATTCCAGCCTTATTTTCATATATTCTTTTTCCTTTAGAGGTGTGTGGTTGACTCACAAACTGCGGAGCTTTGGGGTTACTCCTCGCTCTGTACTCAGAAATCTCTCCTGGCAGGCTTTGGGAGACCATCTGGGAAGCCAGTGATTGAACCCAAGTTCATCCCAGGTAGGCATCCCAGGTAGGCATCATGCAAGGCATCATGCCCTACCCCTGTGTTATTACTCCAGCCCCCTTTTCATAAAGTCTTAATGCAAACTGATAAATGGATCAGCATTTTAGAACTCAGAAATAGTGATGGATATTTTGAGGGGGGATTTTGGGCCACACCCATTGTTGCTCAGTGGTTACTCCTGAAAATGCTCTCAGAAATCACTCCTGGCTCTGGGGGACCATATGAGATGTCAGGGATTGAACCCAGGTCCCTCCTGGATCAGCCACGTGCAAGGCAAATGCCCTACTGCTCTTCTATTGTTCTGGCACCAAGTGATACATATTTCTATTTCAATCATTTCCTCTAGAGCAAGAGACTATATTTTATAATCTAAATTTTCATGCCTTGCAGTTGCAGGGATTCAGGTTTCATCTCTGGTCTTACAAGGCCTTTAAGTCTCACAGCAGGGTGTGTTCTTTAAGTTCCTGAGCACCATAGCCCTTGCTCTACTGGCCTTCAGTAGCACAGACTTTAATATATCAAGCTGTATGACCCAGTTGGCCAACAATTGCTATTAGTGTGGAAATAAAAGGAGTAGTCATATTTATAAAGAGAAAAAAGAATGATGGTCTCTTCTTATGGGTCACACCCACCAGTGCTCTGGCTCTGAACTCTGAAATAACTCCTGACAATGATCAGGGGACCATATATAGGAATCGAACTTGGGGCCAAGGCAGCTTCATGAAAGGCAAAAGACTTCTCCACTATGCTATTTCTCTGGCCCAAGAATGGTGGTCTTAAGGGATTGGGTAAGGGGTGTGTGATGAACAACTGTAGAGTTTTAGTTTTGCAACAAGGGTTTGGATTTCTTTAGATTTCCCATTCCCCACCACCGAAGAGTTTTTCCAGATGCTATTAATACCAGATTATTTGGAATTATTTATTTTCCTATCCTATATTTTCTTCAGAGAAGCATTCCATCTGTGCTGCACAGGCTAGCTGCTTAATATGTTTATATACTACAGTCAAACTCATAAACAAATGTACAGCCAAAAATTATTGATCAAGGTGCTATCTTTCCTAATTCCCTTTCTAGATTACTTCCCACCAAGACATCCTGTTCTTACCAGCAAACTTGCCCAAGTTTCCCTGGTTTCATGGCATTTATTCAAAGTTAGTTATTTCCTCAAGTTAAGTGTGGGATTAAATCCTGCTTTACCCAAAAACAGACCTTCCCCAGATCCCAGTATTCTCTTTCACCCACCCCCTTTAACACTTAAAAGGCCCACCTAGACTGGATTAGCTCAAGATAGGTCTTTTGTCTGTACTCTCTACTACATTTACCCAGCCCTTTTGTGAATTGAACTGGTTAAAAAAGAGAGGTCAATTTGGTGGGCTTTAAACCACGTGGTTGAAATCCTGGATTCCATGTTTTTCACCTTTATGCTTGGCTTGGATTGTATTTTTGCTCTATAAAATGCACCTGACCATAAGATAGATGCACATAGATTTAGATGCTCTCCTCCCCTGCATTCAGGCTTCAACTCTAAATGGCATTACTCCATAAGACACATTTTTCCTGGAGAAAAATTTGTATTTTATAGTATGAAAAACATGGTAATTATCACAGCAACCCTGCTTGAGACCTGTTCTTCCAGGGTTAGACTACTGTAAGTGGAACACAAAATTTAAGTTTGAAATTGACCGCATATCTGTATGAATGATACTAGTATCCATTCATACATATAATATCTCATGGTAGTAAGAGATATCAGTGGGTTCTTAATTCGTTTTGCACAGGACAATATGGACAGAATTTAATGCATGCTCTGAGTCACTTTACCTCAGTGACATCCAAGACACCTGTTCAATGCACTGGTCAGACCCCAAAGAGTTAAACTATTCCTTCTCACACACAGACACTCCACTAAAGAATTAAATACCATACTATACTAGTAATGAAGATCAAAAGAATCCATAACATGCCATCCCAGGATAAGGTATCCTCCCTCACAAAGGAAAAAACCATTAGTAGCTCCTTTGGAATGATGTTTTCTCAAATGTTCTTAAGAAGATGATATTGGAAAGTTATATCTAAAGCTAAATTAAACATCTGAGTCAAAATTTGCAACCATATTCTAAGTGTGATGGTGGTGTGATGTGATGTATAACTGAGATATCATATAAAAGAAAAGGGAAGGGAAAAAAAGAAGCATGGCAGGATTTTGAGGCTAATAACAAAGGTAGTGGTGGGTGGGTTAATGCTCCTACAAGACTTGGGGCTAAGCAATGTGGACATTTCAAGACTATTCACACTGGATGTTTAGGCATAGCAAGAACACATATTAATGAGGTAACTGTCCTGGTGATAAGTTGATCAATGCAACAGTTACACGCAGGGGAGAAGAGCAAATAAAATATAATGAGAACAATAGGGAAGAGACTTTCCATCACTAGAGAAAAGAGTCAAAATGAAAAAGATAAAGCCTCAAATACACAACAGTTGTTAGACATAAATTAAAAATATTATTGTGAACTCCCATTTCAAAGTAAAAACAGATTGGTGTTCAAATAAACATAGAGCGTATATCACAATAATCACTTGTTTTCTTTCCAGCTCTTATCACATAAAGGTCAGAAGCAATGGAGACAGAACTTTATTTCAGCACATTCTACATTCAAATGAACTAAAGGTCCTTTGAGAAATGACTTGAAGAACAGGATAAGGAAAAGGCAGTATAAAACTAAACTAATTTATTGTGACATCCAGAAATACAAATTTTCTTTTCTTTCTTTTTTTTTTAAATTTATTTAAACACCTTAATTACATACATGATTGTGTTTGGGTTTCAGTCATGTAAAGAACACCACCCATCACCAGTGCAACATTCCCATCACCAATGTCCCAAGTCTCCCTCCTCCCCACCCGACCCCCGCCTGTACTCTAGACAGGCTCTCCATTTTCCTCATACATTCAGAAATACAAATGTTCATAGAACATATAGAAAAAGTCCAAAAGCTGCAAAAGTACTCTTGAAAGATACATAGTTAAAGTAATATTAATCTATGAATCAATTTTATTAACACCTTAAAACCCACTGAGTAAAATAGGAATCTGAGCTTAATTGATATAAATAAATACACAATCATGCATTTGAAGAGAAAACTCTTCTTTTAAGAGGTTTTACTTTGTTTTGTTTTGTTTGGTTTGGTCACACCCAGGTGCATTCAAGAGTTACTCCTGGCTCTGTGCTCAGGAAAAGCTCTTGGTTCAAGGAACCATTTAGAAAGCCAGGGATCAAAAGTGCATCATTTCTGAATCAGCCATATGCAAGGCAAATATACCCTAACACTTTGATACCACTCTGGCCCTTTAAGAGTTTTAATAATAAATATGAGAGTCATAAAAGTTCTATAGCAACAATAATTTAGTAGTTTTCACAATAATAATCTGGGTAAAAAAAGTGAATGAGTGTGAAATTAAAATGGGATTGTAGAAAATAAAAGATTTTTACATAGTTTCAAAGTTTCTTTCCACAAGAAAAACTTTCTTTTAAAAAAGAAAAATATTTTATAGTGGAGATAATTGAAACACTCAATATTAACTAAAGGATATCAATGTTAACAGTGCTGGTTATGTTACAGATTACAAAACTTTGTGATTAAAGATAGGATTAATGAAGAATACAGTTACAGATGTTGCTTGGGTAATCTTAAATGAAAGACTATAAAAAACTATAATAAAGACACAAAAAAGAATGATAATACTTTAAATACATTATTCTATTTTGTGTCTTTCCACTTGACAAATAAAAATTTGAAAAAAGAAACTACAGTTAATAATTTTTAGACTCATAGGAAAGGGCAAAAGGCAAGTCATTGCCTTCACGATTGGAGTATAGACACCCAAATACTGTCAGTCAGAACTGACCTGAGCATAGGTTCATTGCTGAGATTGCTTTAGGAACTTTTACAAAGTAGAAATCTAAACTGTAACTGATAAGTTACTGGAAACTAGGTGCAGACTTTTTTTGAGTTTAAAAGTACAAAAATACAGTTAACGCAGCTGCTTCAATTTGTAGCAACTCAGATTCTAGAAGTTCAACCAAATATTCAGTAAATATCAGGAGAATTTTTTTCTTGTGCTTATAGCAAGGGAAAGAAATCATTTTCAAATACTCCAGAGTATACTCCTCTTCCGAAAAAGTTTGTTTCTAAAAGAACTTGATTAAACCAGAATCAAATATAACTTGGTTATTATCAGAGGCTGAGTTATCTTGGAGAATAGAAATGTCCAAGAGTGGGAAAAACAAAGTACCACAAACTGAGAGACATGAAGTTCCTAGACAAGAGGCTGGTGCAAAGAGAGAAAATCTGATGTTTCCTATACATCTCACCACCTGGTTAGTAATGTAACAACAAGAATTTTTACCTATTGAACATTATATTCTGGACTCAAGAAAAAATATAAAATATAACAAATGTCAATAAACACAATTAAAATAATGTCAGACCCAAACATAATAAGGATGTTGGAAATATCAACCAAGATTTAAAACAAAAATGTTTATAATAATAAGGACTCTTAGAAATAAAATAAAATAAAAACCAAAAGCTTGAACATAGGAACATATTTCATAGAAATAAATCATGACAACCAAAAATAAACACTGAAATTCAAAACACTATCGTAGGTGTTAAAGATAAATTTTGATTTGTGTAATAGGTTGAACAAAACCTAGAAAATAATTTATATTCTAGGGTTTTATTGGTAGAAACTTCAAAAACAATACTAATAATACCCTCAAAAAGAAAAATATAAAGTTATAGTTTAATGCTTATTCTTATTAATATCAATTCTTGTTTTTTTTAATTTGGGGATATATAAAATATTCACCTGAAATTTAATGCCCAGATTGAATCAACATATCAAATTTAAAGTTATTTAAATTTAAATTTAAAATGGTTAAACTATTGAACATACATGTATAATATAGAATTATGAGGTTGTATAATAGAAAACTAAAATATGATAAATATCTAGAGTTTTATATCTAGAAATAATTGGAAATAGAGTATTTTTCTTAGAACTTTTTCATAACTTTAAAATTCTCCCAAAGTAAGGAAGTTATAGGTTTGTTGCAGAACTGTCATTCTGATCATTGGCATTTTCTTTCATGGATAAATTTTAATGGGAAAAATTATAGGGGAGGTGGACTTTTCTGATTATTTTCCTGAAAAATCAGTTTCTTCTTTTATTATGTGGGGTTGGTGGTGACAGAGAGGTCCTTAGGATTAATTCCCAGTTTCATGCTTGAAAGCAGACACCTTTCATTGAAACACATCCTTGCCAAAATAACCGATTCTTTATTAGTAGACACCAGAGCTCAATCTTACTTGACTAAGATAAAGTTTGATCTTTTTCTTTCTTAAAATGTAGTAAATCCAGTAATGTATTTTAATTATCCACTGTAAAAGTTAATTTCATTTGTGCTAACTTTTTAGGTATTCAAATTACTGTGTTTAAGAATTATATATAAACATCTATAATATGTATATTAAAAGTTTCTTTTGATATTTCAAAATAGATTTTTTTGAATTGTCACCATTACATAATTTAGCTGTTTAATGGGCTACTTGCCCAGCAGGATATTTTTTATTAAATTCTGCTTTAATTCTATTGCTATACCTCATTTTATCATCTTCAAAATAATCATTGTACCTATCAATTTGTTCATTCAATAGCTTTCAGAAAAGAGAAGATGCTCCAACTCTATTAATAACAATATTCAGTATCAATGTTTCTTCTCACATTTTTATTGAAATATTTTTGGTTCAATTTCGCAATTGTGTGGTTCTTGTTGCTACTTTTCCTCTATCACATCTATTTTTGCTTCATAATGAAAACTTCTACATTCTTTAATTATGCAATATTTAAATATAAATTAATTAACTTAATTATGTATTGAATTAATTAGTAACTCATTTGAGATTGCCTATGTTACTATTTATCCCAAGTATTTCAAGTTAGAGTTAATTTATTTGCATCTTATATTTCATAACAGATTGAAAGTACAAGCCTCTAAAAAATATTTATTAATTCTGGAGCTGACCTAGGATGGACCACAGTTCGCTTCCCTGTCGTCTCATATGGTCCCTGAAGCCAGGAGCGATTTCTGAGCAGAGAGCCAAAAGTAAATCCTTAGCGTCACTGGGTATGAACCAGAAACAAACAAACAAAATTATTAATTCTGATAAATCCAAAGGTGAGTGACCATAATGGTACCAGGCTCCAGAACAAGATAGCTTAAAGCCCAGAAGGGACAGCATGCCTCTTAAAGAAAGAGAAGTACAGTTCATATCTCTCTAATGTATTTAGCCACAGATAATTAAACAATATATAATATACAAGGTCTAGTTGAAATTTGGCAATACATTTACAATCCTGCAACAGAAAAAAAGGGGAAAGTTCATAAAACCCCATCACTCTTGTGAGTGAAGAGTATAGCATTGAAGATTCAACCAATTCTTACCATCTATACAACCTCTTAGATAAGGTATTAGGAGGAAATGTTGAGAATATTTATTAGGTTTAAACAGTGGAATAGACAGCCAATAAAACACAAGAGGACATATGAGCAGAAATGAGAAAACTACAAGAAAAATGATAGAACAGTTTTACTATCATTTGATCTACTTTTGAGATATTTTACTTTCATCTTTAGCTTTTATTCCAATATTCAACTCTTTAAATGTTAGTCTACTTCTATTTAAAGAAACAAAATAAGTCTTCAGTTCGAAAATTAGTGTCTGACAGAGTCATTGACAAATGTTTGGTGGCAGGACCAAGGGACGGCTAGTAAACAGGTTGTGAATTTGCCAGGTTATGGAGCAAGCCAGCACCACATATGATCTCCCAGGCATTGGCAAGTGCGATTCCTAAATACAGCAGAAGTAAACTTTGAGCACAGCCACATCTACCTTCTCCTTAAAAAAAATTTTAGGGAAAAAATGCCTTGAAATCATGTAATGGTGTTGCTAACCATTTCCTGACATAGATACACATATAAACTCCTAAAGTTGGTATTTAAACCATTCAGACTCATACAGTTTATAGCTTTTCTTAACAATGAAAAGAAAATGTATCATTATATATGAGAATAATTTATCATCAGTATAATAAGTAAATATTTTTATCAAAATGTCCAGACCGTACTATTGAAGTATTTGCCGTAAGCTAAACGTTTTTACTAGGGTTTTGTTCTTTATTGTTCTTGAATAAGTGAAAAGAATGAGCTCAGGGACTCAGAAAAATTTACTATTTTTTATGATGTTTTATTCAACCATAATAGTTTAGCAAACTGATTTAATTGTGTTTAGATTCATCCTTGAGTCTATTATGACTAAGGTATTGTCTTCTCCTGATGTTATAATAAAAATAAAATTGTATTGAAATTATAAATAAGTTAGACCTTCTCTTGTGTTTTCTATGAGCAAATAAAGGCACATTTATTTCTCTAGAGTAAAATATAAAATGGCAAGATAATAATGTGCTTGGATAAGATGAAAGCAAATATACAGGTTATGAATATTAATTATCGTTATTGTGTTTTTGATGTGCACTTAAGCACTTACCTAACTTTATATTTTCTGAAACATAAGGTGAATATTATTTTATATATTTTAGATTAAAAAATCTGGGAATCATTTTGTATAATTAAAACTTTCTCAGAATCTGTAAATACCAGGACCAAGAATTACAATCAGCTCTTTATGATTTCATTTCTATAAATAATTTCATTTCTATAAAAACTTATATTAATTTTAATCCTGATGTTATCTATCTCTGTATTCACTATTATAAGATAAGAAAATTTATTGATTTTTTCCTTTAAGTTCTCCTAGCATTTTAAGAATGAAATTAATATCTCCTTTCCAAGATCTTCATCATTTCATAAAATAAAATCCATGGGACTCTCAGTAGAACACTGCCAAAAATAAACCCAAGCTGAGGGTGTTAATTTACCTAAGGAGGCTGTTGTGATAACAAAAAAGGTGACAGGTTTTTACTATATCATATAAGGCTCTAACAGTACTTCCTTTAATGCCTTACAATTCCTCATCTTATTAGGTATGAAGTGAGGAAGGAAATCATTAATATAAGCCTCAGATCCTACTTGCTAAGAAGATGAAGATCATCAACTGCAAGATATGCCCTTGTTACAAAAAATAAAGTGAGAAATAATAATTTCCTTGAGAGGTCCTGATTTTTTTTATCTGAGATGTACTCAAACCATTCTGAGGAATTTTCCTTTACTGATCTAAAGACATATTCTCTTCATTGAGATGATCATACCTTTTTAAAAACCACAAAAAAGTATCTGTATGGGCATATACTCAGGATCCTGTATTTGTACACCAAAAAACAAACAAACAACACCTTATGGTTATCTTGTGATATAAAACTGGCAATTACCTTCTCCTAGAATAAGACTATTAAAACAGGATGGGTAATTGGGGTTTGGGGTGGGTGGACTAATAGTCTGAAATTCCAAAATTATTTTTATTGTGATCCTTAATTTACCATCTATAACAATTATGGGAAAATAACAATTTGCTCTGCTCTTGTGAGAGCTTAGTTAACAAACAAATTATACATTTGAAAGGGAATTATCACTCAGCACAGAGAGACTGATATGGATTGAGCTCATAGCAAACACATTTTTTAGAATATGTATTTCTAGATTCAAAAAAGTTTAAAAGCATCAAAATTTTGGACTGGATAAAAATTATTTTCATGCAAAGTAAGTTTAAAACTGCCTATCTGGAAGATACATTCCTGCCATTTAAATAAGTTTTATTTCAGAAAACATGTTTGAGATGCTACTAAACGAGTTGTTTATATAGTTTAAATTTCTTTTATCTTTTTCCTATGCCAACCTCCACTCTTTTCCATGACCACTCCTGAGGGAAATGTCATTTATTTCCTTTAAGGGAATTAGATATTTGTACACAGTTGGACTACTTACTATAAGAAGAGGAAAACTTCCCAGCTCTTAGTTTTTAAATATAGTACTCAGTCACAGTGGAGTTTTTTGTCCTTTATCATATTAAGAAAAGTTTCTTTATTCCCAGCTGGCTAAAAACACCCAATTAATATCTTACTCATATAAAATGTACTATATATTCAGATAATTTTTATTTTATACTATTTTCATTAAAATATTTTATTTAATGCAGATATTATGTACTTTCTATAGTATATTTCTAACAAAGTCACTATTCTATTTTTAAGCTAAAACATACACTTTTGTAATTCATATTTAAAATAAATAAGGTTCTTGAGGAAATTATCAATTTATTGATATATAATTTTTGGAATTTAAGAAGTTTACTCATATATACATGTGTAGGTGTTACCACCTAAAGAGAAAATTAAAAAATAATCTCTCTCATAGGTGAGACATAATTAAACATAGCAAATGAACAAGTGGTTCAAGTTATTGGAACTAGATATTTGGTTTATAAAACTGAACTTATATAGGAGAAACTTGAGGAGGGCCACCGGTGGAGGGAGATGGGTTGGATGTGGTGTTATAATGAGTAAAATGTATAGTACAAAGTATAATAAAATATTTTCACACCTGGCACCTCAATAAATGGTTGAAATAAATTTAAAATATTTTCCACTGACATAGGTATTTTACTTTCAGGGCCTCATGCACTTAAAATAATATTTCATGCTTAGGAGTAAAGGAAAAAACATGGCTAGGAAATAAACAAAAGAAAAATTAGTTAATAATAAAAAGTACAAATAATAAAGGAGAGGAATATCCAGAATCAGTGTTAGCATTCAACTTTCTGAGGCAGGAGCCACATATGCACTAACCATACCACCATATTAACATATATAGTTATCTAAATGAATATAAACATAAATATTCTGAAAAGAATAAATCCCTGTTGGAAATTGAATGCAGCAACTTTAGAAAATATTTTTAACAATTACAAACATTAGATATTACTATTAATTCCTTTTACTTCTCAGGCCATACTCTATTTCTATGTTAAAACCTACCCCCATAATATTCACATTATGAGGGGAAGCTTTATAGGGGGTAATTAAATCATTTGGATGGAATTCAAGTGAAACTAATACTTTATTAAAGCATTAGTTAGCAACTCTAGAGAGTTCTCTTCCCTTTCTATACCTGCATATTTATGACTAAAAGTCTTGCATATGAACCAGATACCAACTCAATATTGAACTTCACAGCCTCAGAAATGTGAGAAATAAATGCCTGATATTTCTAAACCATTCATATTTTAGTATTCTTCCAGATTAATCAAAACTATGAGAAAATACTGGGACTTAAAAATATAGATAATATTGGAACAAATGCCTGGAAAGTGTAGTAGCTCTGCAACTGAATAATGTTTAGATCACAAGATCATTGTATGTACTACCAAATAAATTGCTGTGAGAGACTATTTAAAGAAAATATGCAGTAAAATTTCAATGTTTTTGTCTTCCTATTAGGTGCTGAGCAGAAGTTGATAACATAAAAGGTACAAACTATTCTGTTGAACTTCTATTTGGAAATAAAGATCCAGAAAATAGAATTAGAAAGAAAAAAATTCTGATGAAAATCTGACAATGAGACTGAGTTTTTAATTAATTTGTGTCTAGTGTCTTATGAATAATATACCCCCAAATTAGTGATACTGTATATATAGCTGAGAAAATTTATAAGCAAAGTCTGGTTCTTATCATTAAATTTGATAAAAAAATATATTGACTTAAAATACACTTAAAGATAGTTTATCAGAAAGGGAGAATAATAACATAAATTAAAATATCAGTCAGCCATATGGAAGAGCATGAGACATTACTCAGAAGGAAAATTAAAGAAGGTGGCCAAATTTTGTAATTTGTCAGTAAACTCAATATTGGAGAGACTGTATTGTTCAAAATATGAAAGAATGATCCCAAAGCATATTCACAGATTCTCAGGGTTGTCACTCATAAAAAGACTAGAGAATAACAGTCTGGAAAGTGCTAATATTTGAGGGTTTGATTCATTGAACCTAACTTAGGAAGACACTTATACTATAATACTACTAATACATTATATGAGAAATATTATTCTATTGTCTCTGAATATGAGGAAGATGACATTTTCACATTAGTTGAGCATTCTGCTGTTTTTCTGCTCAGGAGCAATACAATATAAGCAAGAACATGGAAGCTTGGAAGAACGGGATGCTGCGGAACAAACAGACCTTTGGGACACCTTAGATTCATTTAATCTCAGACTGGACACCGTTTGCGGTGACATTTCAGGAAGAAAGTTTCAGAAGGGAAGTTTCAATGAATATTCTTTGAGTCCCTTCCAATCCAGAGAAAACCTACACACAAACATGCTGAGCCAGAAAGTACTAAATTCAGAAATAAATAGTCTTCAAGGTAACTTTATTGTTCATTGCTTTTGAGTTCTCATTATCTCTCCTTTTTTCTTATGACTGCTTCCTGAAGGTTATAATCTTGATAGCATTTCTCTAATAGGCACTTTCTGATGAACTCTGTTAAGCTCAGCCAAGTTATAGCTGCACATTCACTTTTCTCCATCACCAGTGCCTGGGGATTTTGTATTGTTGCTTCATAAAGCCTAACTTTTATCAGTGAGTTGCCTTTCTTAAGGCAAGTAGCAGTAAGTGGAGATAAGAACAGGAGAAATGCAGTTTGTAACAGATAAGTAAAAATACTGTTCAGATATAAGACTACGGAATACTTTGCTAACAGCCAATCTGGGGTTTTGCTTATACTTTAGTGCAATGACAACACCACTTATAGGCATAAAGCACTGCAAGACACTTAGAGGTTTTATTATTTTAAACTATTTCTGTGGCACTCACAGATATGAAAGAAATTGACTTGTGTCTCTCCCCTCTATACATTCAGAAAGGAAAAAACATCATGGTGCCAAGACCTGTAGTATGTTTGGTTTTCTTACAGATTCTACACTTTTAGTGAGAACCAGAGCAATGACAATGTGACAGGCTACCACAGAGCACCAAGCTAAATGCTTTGGCATGTGTGTAACCATATTACAAATACTGGCTTCAGGAGAGAAAAAGGGGAAATGTATTTAAAAATGTATTTCTTAGCATTTTTCTTTTTTTTTCTTTTTCTTTATATGAAGACAAAGATGCAGTGAAAAGGCAATCACCCATAAACAGAATTCTCAAAAGAAATCTCCTTGCTAACACCTTAATTTTGAATTTTCAGCCAAAAAAACATTAAGAAAAATAAAATAAAACACATGCACAATTAATTTGTTCCTTAAGACCCCAGATTATAGTACAGTATAATATTTCTTAGTAGTACACAAAGCAATCTAAAGCCACAAAATATATGTAAGTCCTTTAACATTAATGGCTATAGTATTGTTGACACAGTTGATCATAATACATTATTTCATTAAGAATGAGTCAAAGGAGCACAGCAAAGACGGTGTTAGAGTGGCAATTGTTTGCATAGGCCCAGCAAAATATAGGGGACATGGAAAGGGAAAAGCATTTTTAAATAAAAAATAATAGTTCCTAAACAGGAATACCCTAGAGCTCCAAGAACCACAGATTGTTGATTGAGGGCAATAAACTTACCAAATTCTAAAATGATGTACTTAGATCATTGAATGCAAGAGAAAGCAACAGTACATGGTTGAATAAGTTCAAAAATGAGCAGTTAGAGACCTTATCCCATCCTGTTTCTAATCGTAATGATCTAGAAATTATTTTTATATTTTTGTTTCTTTATTTTAGGCCACACTCAGCAATGCTCAGGGTTTAGTCCTGGCTCTGTAATCCTCTGTGCTCAGGAAGGGCTCTGGCAGTGCTCTGGGAATGATAGGGGGTATCAGGGGTTGAATGCAGGCTAATAACGTCCAGGGGAGGTGTCCTGCCACAGTGCTAAGTCCCAGTGCCAGGTTTTATTTTTCTAAGCACTGTTTATCTTAACTTTCAAAATAAGTGTACTGTACTGATAGTAGAACAATTCCCATGCTAAAATAACAGGGAGATGACTGTCAGGCCTTACAAATTTCTATGCAGGGCCGGAGCAATAGCGCAGCAGTAGGGCACTTGCCTTGTACACTGCTGATCCAGGACAGATCTTGGTTCAATCCCTGGTGTCCCATATAGTCCCCTACACCAGAAGCGATTTCTGAGCGCATAGCCAGGAGTAACTCCTGAGTGTCACCAGGTGTAGCCCAAAAGCCAGAGGCGGGGGAGGGGGGGATTTTCTATGTGGTATGATTTCTTGTCTTTTCCGTTAATTCATTATTCATTGTAGGATCAGAATAGACTCTCTATTGGTTCTAATCAACATACTTTATGGAATGCAAAGGAGAATATTTGCTCTGTTATCAGCCAGCAATGGTACCTGTCTTTTTGTTGCCGAGCATCTATCAGGGGTCTTAAACTCGTGGCCCGCAAGCCCTTTGCGGCCCTCCATACAGCATTTTGTGGCCCTGCCCTAGGGGAATCTTTTTTTGTTTGGTTTTGTTTTAGTTGTTTGGGTCACACCCCACAATGTTCAAGGTTTACTACTGACTTTGCACTCAAGGATCACCCCGACTTTGCCTCCTGCGGCCCCCAGGTAAATTGAGTTTGACTAGCCTCAACAATATGACATAATAGAAATCTAATTAGTCACTTTTAAATTGTGTAAGTCTTGAAAATATTTCAACTTCATGACCTTATTTTTGCTCAGCTATAAATGTTTTTTTTTAAATGATTTTTGTTAATAGATCACAGTGAGCAGTGCTCAGGGTTTTCTCCTGTATCTGCCTGCACAAAGAGATCACTCCTGGTGGACTCTGGGGACTATTTGGTATACCAGATATGAAACCTGGATTGGCAACAGGTGAAGCAAATAACTTACCTCTGTTCTATTGCTGAGCCCGGAAAATTTTATTACTGATAAAGAAATAAAATGAGACAGTTATTTAAAGCCTACAGTTATCTGTTATCAAAAGATTGTACCTATTATCTCAAACATATTTAAGTTCTGAAAGCAGAACTTTTATTTGTAAATTTTTATTCCTTTATATTTATCATTTAATTTTTACTTCACAAGTCACTCTAAAATTAAATAAAGTTAATCATTATTTATTTATCTCTGATTTTTATAGGTCACAAATTTGGAAGACAATTCAATCATAGGTGACTCGAGATTGTCAGTCGTGGGACTCACTATGTGACTGGAGACACTGTGCCTCTCCATCGGGGTTTCTCTTGGATGCATTTATGTCTGCAGCTGCTAGATCTTCTTCCTCGACAATCAATAAGGCACAAGGATGAAGAACATTTTTATTGCTTAACTGAAAAATATCACTACTTCCCATCCACAATTATTTTGCTTTTTCACTTTTTTAATTAATAATTTTTATTTTGACCCAGGTGGATTACAAATCATTTACAGTGGTATTTCTGGTACATAGTGTCATTGAATCAGGGGCATTCCCACCACCAATTTTTAATGGCTAGGTTACTTTGTTCTTATTCAGGGTGGTGGGCATGTATTCTGAAGCTGTAGATAGCCAGAAGCCATCTTATAGGCTGACTAGCAGTCTTCAACTTAGTATGGACCCCAGTGAATTAAAATATCTCTTTGTGAATAAAACCTACACTTAGGAGCTGCTCTAATTCTTCTAACCTCTCATCTCATTACAATGTTACCTGAATAGGCATGATACCATGATTTTACTTCTAGACTAGGGAACACAAAGCTCTTTATATACTAGTCCTGCATATCTGAAAATCTGTGAACTAAAATCCTGATTATTCGCTCAAATATGAAATACACAGAGGTGAAGTAAATGAAGATAATTACTAAATTTTCATCAAGGATATTGAAAAATGAGTCATGGAAGAAGTACCAAGGGAAGTGTTTGATAAGAAAATCTGAAAACATTTTGTTTTGTCAGTAATTTCTTACAAGAAAACTTGCACTATTGGGAATTATTCTGCAGTTTTTGGTTCTACCTTCTAAGTTCATGACTCCAACCTCTGTAGAATAGTTCTAATATAGATACTGGTTAGTGTCTAAAATTAATACAGTCACTCAGACTCTTTTAATATTACAATACTATATTGGCATCTATTTTTTAAACTCTAATTTGAGTTTCATATTTAATGAATTATTGGTTGTATTAATTTATTTATTATTTGGAGTCATATCTGGTTATGATCAGGAGTTAATCCTGGGCTCTCTGCTCAGGGAATTACATCTGGGATGCCAGGGATTGAACCAGCATCAATTTATGCAAGGCAAGTTTACCCTAAAAAGTATTTTAGCTTCATATTTTGTTTTTAAATCTTTGCTTAATCTTTTAGTAGAAATTGATTACAAGTAAGATATATTTATGTTGCTGATATTCTTAATTTCATCTGTTTACATATAACTTATTACTCCATCAATAAATTAAAAGTGATGATCATATTGCTATTTTCTATTTAATGTGTTGGATTTTATTTCTTCCCTTTTTTCTGCCCTTAAAATACCCAATTATTTTTTTTTTTTTGGTTTTTGAGCAACACCCAGTGATGATCAGGAGTTACTCCTAGCTATGAACTCAGAAATTGTTCCTGGCTAGGGGGGAACATATGGGACGCTTGGGATCGAACTCTATATATGGCAAATGCCCTACCACCATTTTATTGCTCTGGCCCCACCTAAATCCATTTTCAAATCAGATCTCTCTGTATTTTCACATTGCTAGTCTAGTCAACCACCCAGTACCTCATTTTGCATTTTATCATGATACAGTTTGATGACTTAGTAGTCTTATGTATGCAAATTTTTAAAAGTAGTTTTATTCTCATTGCAATATATTAATATAAATCACCTTATTTAATTTAAAGACCATATGTCACATAGTTAATCATAATTCATATGTTTCCAGATAAGTAGGACTAAAATTATTACAAAGAAATTAAAAGAAAAAAGTAGAGAAGAGAAAAGAGATGAAAGATAAGATTACAGCAACAAGGGAATTTATGAATATTACTGTACCTTGCAATAAAGTCACTAAGTAAAGATACAGTCACATTTTTATAGGCTGCTCTTTTATTTAGATTTGTATGTTTTTCTCTTTGCTTAGGCAGCACTCAGGAAGATCTTATAAGGTGTCCCTTTTTTTGGTTTTTGGGCCACACCCAATGATGCTCAGGGGTTACTCTTGGCTATGTGCTCAGAAATCGCTCTTGGCTTGAGGGACCATATGGGATACCAATGGATTGAGCTGTGGTCCGTCCTAAATTAGCATGTGCAAGGCAAATGCCCTACCACTGCACCAGCGATCAGGCCCCTTATAATGTGTCATTTTTATCACATTAGAAGACACACATTTTATTAACATGACTTATTTTTGTTAACATAAATGTTAATTGATCGACTAAGGTAGTGGTAATTTTTTAAATCAGGCTTTTTCTTTACTACAAAGTTACTGCAGAGTTAATTTTCATACCGCACTTTGGGAATTAAGGCAATGTGCACAGGACACAGTAACCTTGTTAAGGATTTGGAGTTAGGCTCCACTTCCTGAGAGGTAAAGTATTTTTCATCTCTCTCTATGCCAATGTGGATATCTATGTCTACATAAATATGTATATGTATATAAATATTTATATATGTACATATGCCATCTCTCTGATCATCTTTGTATCCATTTCAAAAATCTAATTGGGGGTTGGAGCAATAGTGCAGCGGTAGGGCATTTGTCTTGCACATGGCTGCCCAGGTTCGACATAGGTTTGATCAATTCCAGTTGTCTCATATGGTCCCTCAAAGTCAGGAGCAATTTCTGAGCACATAGCGGGAAGTAACCCCTGAGCGTCACTGGATGTGGCCCCCCCAAAAAAAACCTACAACAACAAATAAATCTAATTGAGCCTTTATATTTAATAGAGTTATTATTTAGTAAGTTTAGGTTTCCTTGGGACATTCCATGCTGCTCTTATTTCTTCTTCATGTTTTCTAACTCTCACTTGAATGTTAATATATTAATGGCATTTGTTATATATTTTAGTGTTAAATATTAGTTTAGGGATTATATATGATTCTGGTTATGATAGTTGTTTTGGGGGGGTTATGATACTTGTTTTCATAACAATGTAACACTTTTCTCATCACATTTGACTTTGATGGGGACTTTAGCAATGCATAGCAAAACAATTCCTTTTGCTATCTAATGGAAATGATGGTTGCTTCCCAAACATTTCCTACCTGAAACAAAGTATTATGCTATACATAAAGACATTTTTTGAGAAGCTTTTCCTCTACTCTTATTCTGTTAGAGTAAAGTAAGATCCTCTTTAAAATATATCTAACTCTTCCTGTGCAAAAACCAAATGGATGTATGGAGAGCCTTATGTGATGAAGGTCCCAGTACCTTGTATTACTTATACTAAAAATGCTCTACCATTAGCAGTTTGTTTATATTTTGTTGTTAATATTTTTTTAGAAATATGTGTATTTATAATTTTATATTTATAAAAGTTTTAAAATCCAGTAATTTATGCTATTATAACTTGTATATTTCAGAATGCACCTTGGCCTCCAAATTTGAAATGGGTTTTTTCCCGAAGCCTGTTTTCAGATAAAACAAATTAGTCTTTGTTTTTCTAGTTTGAAGCTTTCCTTTTTGTGAGACTACAAAAGACTCTTGAAATCTTTGCTGATCCCCAAAGTACCTAACTGTGCCTATAAAGAATTTTCTCAGTAGTATCTCAAAGCAAGGATGATACATTACATGCATTTAATATAGATTGTATAGACATCCCAAAGTCATTCAACCAAGCAATTTATTATAGGTCTCCTCAAAGCACTTGAACAATATATCAAATCTAAGATCTCCTTAATGAGCCCATCAATATCCCTTTCCAACATTAATTTCCTTTAACCCAAATTTAAATATTATTAGGGTTCATTTCCACTCATAATTCCAGACATTTTATGTAATTTTTTCAAAATAATTCACTTAATATATGTTTCACTGCCCCAGGCATTATACTCTGAACGTTCCTTAATAACTGCTGAGCCTTAAGTCTTATTGTAGGTCATTAAGCAATATGAGATGGCTTGTGTATAAAACGCACACACATAATTGTAATTCACTTATGATACATCTGTTTCATAGGAGTCTTTACTAACTATTCAGAGAATATTAAGTTTATTTTATGCAGAGGTAGAGGTTTACTTCTACCTTGTCGGGAGGTTACACAACATTTACAAATACAATTTTTCTGCTTTCTTCAAAATGTTCTATGACTTCATATTCATTTCCATTTGCTTTCAATAAATTCTTTGACATAAAATACCTTGCAAAATTGTGAATTTAATTTGTACTGTCATTCACCTATCTGCATGATTAGACTTATAGTTTGGTTTTCAGAAATCTCAATCAGGCAGCTACAAATAGTAAGATTACTTTCTGAATGTTGATGAAAGCTTCTGATTCTCTTAAATCACCCTTGGTTTGAATTTAAAGTCCTGTGATCATGATTTTATTTCAAGTCTTCTAGTAAATGTAAGCCAACAAAACGCATTGTGAGTCTAAAGCTCTATAGCAGCAACCACTATTATATGAATTTGATTATAAACATCAAAGTCCATCATTAGTTTGGTCACTGCCTATAGGCATTCAATTAAACTCTGGGCATTTAATTTACTGTTATAAACAAGTTGAAGGCTTTAAGTTCTTTCAAATAATTTTAGATAACATAAACTTGTGAGAATCTATTATTCTGGGGGGATGGGCACACTTGGTATTGTTCAGGTCTTACTCCTTGCTCTGTATACAGGATAGCTCCATACGATTTTCCTTGAATAATAATGCCTTCATTGACCCAACAAATATTTCTTCAACATTTACTATGCTCCTAATAGACTGTTTGATATCATGGTACCTACATAAAATTTATTTTCAATATAGTATTTATCTAGTTTAATAATGTGTGTGGAGGTAGAACATTTGCTTTGCACACCATTGACCCGGTTTTAATCTCCAGTACCCCATATTGTTCCCTCAGTGCAGAGACAGGAGTGATCCCCGAGAAGAAAGCCACGAGTAAGTACTGAGCATGGTTGGATATGCCAAAAAACCCTAAACAAAACAAAAAATCATCAGTAGCTTGAATTTTAGATTTGTAAGCATGATAAAAGTTTGGAAACTGGAATTTAGAGGTGGGCAATTGTCATGAGAGCACTTATGACCTAATCTCCCATGTAAGCATTCTATAGGATCTTCCTTTTCAAAATCATTAATGCAATGAGGTATATATGGTCTGGCTCTTGTGGAAGGAAAATATTTTATAATCTTCACTAATTATATTATGATTCCTACATTTCGCATGCTAAGATTCAGAAGATGTTTTTCTTCTATTATTTTGGGTTCTCACTTTTTTCTAAGCTTATCCATTTTATGTTCTATTATCTTTATTTCTTTGTGAGAAATAACCAAAAACAATAACATTTTATGATGAATTTGTTTTAGTATACCATAAATATTCTCTTGTTTTCCCAAACACTAGCAATTGATGTAAAGTCGGTTGGATATTAAA
This sequence comes from Suncus etruscus, assembly GCF_024139225.1. Classification (NCBI taxonomy): domain Eukaryota; kingdom Metazoa; phylum Chordata; class Mammalia; order Eulipotyphla; family Soricidae; genus Suncus; species Suncus etruscus. The sequence continues at coordinate 54,073,059 of NC_064864.1, read as the reverse complement.
GCCAGTGGCTTATTAGTTGAACATCCTATAAATGGAATGGATTCTAATGTTATATAAAAATGAGGGGTCATAGCTTGAGAGGGAACTTTCTCATGCATTTATTGTTTCCATGGGTAAGAAAGAACCACTTTAATTACACTTTCTTCTAATGCTTTATCTTCCTCAAGTAGAACAAAGGAAGACTTAGCTCATTGCCACACCAGAGGAGATTGGATTGTATGGAGAATTCAATAATATTGCAAAAAAAGTTTTGAATTATTGATACTGTTCTTTGTGAAATGAATATAAGATATCCAGAGAAATCATGAGGATGTATATATATATATATATCGATGTGTATGCATATATATACATACACACATATTTGTATATCTGCAACACAGAAATACACACATATATACAAATGGACTTAGATAGTGTGCCTATTCATACTGATGTGATGTCAAAGATTTATGGTCATTGAATACACATGAATATGAGCATAAGAGATAACTCAGCACACACAGTAGCATCACAATATTTTGCACTGACAGGCATGCTCAAACTATGTTTATATATCTAGATACTACAAAAGTGATAGAAAATAGAGATGCACATTGAAAATTGTGCTCTTAGAAGCTTTTAAATCACTGCTGTGTGCAGAGAGCTGAATCCCCATCATTATCAGTTCTTTGTGGATGTGATGTTAAGTCAGGTCAGTGTCACCTTCCCTTCCTTTTACACAGGTGGGTATTAGAGAAGGTTAGGTGAGAGCCTTCATAATAAAAGAAGAAATCACAAGATATTTCACTGGAAAGGAAATTGTATGGAGAATTTCCTTTCCTGTGACCTTGCAGACTTGAAGAGTAAATAAAACTGTTGACTGGAGAACTGTTGGAATCCTTCTAGGTAGATCCAAATAGCAGGTCTGAATACAAAGTACTAATAATACCAGTGTGAGTCCTTTGCAAAGAGAGTTCATAATGACACCTTATTTCATCACAATGACCACTTACATATTTTTACAGCTGAGATCTATTCTTATATGTACTATTATTATATTTTTTTAAAAAACAGTCACTATAAAACTCAGAAAAATAAAACATTATTGTCATTTCCAGGTTTATGTATTTCCAGTGCCTATCATAACAAATGACCACACCTGGATAACTAAAAGCAAGTCTAATGTGTTTGTCAAAGTTCTGAAACTCAAGTTTGAAATCAAAGAGCTTGCAAAACCTCACACTCTCTAGAAATACAATAGGATCATTTTTCCTGGATTTTTATATCTACTATTGTCACCCTTCTTTGACTCTGACTGTATCTTTCCCACTTCTCTCTTCACTTTCTTTTATTTATGCCCCATGTAGTTGTACATGTCTATCTATTTATGAGTCATCTTCACTAACATTACATATTTACATCCTAACAGTGTTATCTTGGTGATTCAAGAAATAGAATATATATCTTGCACATGAGTTTCTGTGTTTATCCCTGAAACCAGAAGATTCTGGTGTTGCCTGAGCTTGTGAAGTGTGTGGCATCATTATTGGCATCAACAATAAATGTCCTTATATTAAAAAACACAATTTTTCCTGTAATCTCCCCTCATAAACTTAGCATTTAATAGGAAAAGATCACTAGTAGACCTATCTTTATGGTTTTGTTGGATTAATTGCACCCTACCTGTAAGTAAAAATATGAGATATAACTGCATATATAGCCTGAAATTTTGTTTTTAGTATTAACATCATACTATGTACTTAGTATTTGTGGGTTCAGAATTGATCTGATATAGTAAAATTTCTTCAGGAGCACATAGTATGGGAGCCAATATTCTAATTTCAAACCTAGGACTGATTTTTCTAGTGACTTGGACTTCTTGTAATTGCCTCCAGGTGAATAGGATCATAGAAAGGATGACACTGAGGCCAAGGATCCAGCACCAGAAGTGAAACTTCAATGGCGATACCTTGATTTGCCTCTAAAACAAGATTATTAAGCTCTAAACTATAATGTTAATGAATCACTGCTTCTCTCTAATCTACCCTTGTTTTCAAAAATCTATAATATTTTCAATTCAGTGTGAATCCAGAATATCTGAGAATGTTTTGGAATAATTTCATCCAATGGTGAACGAATTAGGCATTGAGAAAATTGCTCATTTGTTTGCCATTTTGTGAACTGGAGTTTCACTCGAATGACACATCCTCTGCCGTTGGACAAATTCTTGTGCACTTTAGTACATTATGAAATTACCTATAAAGGCTTTCTCAGTTTCTACTATGGAATACATGTGCATTCATAATATATTGGGAAGTTTTCAGTCAATAAATATTCAGTTAAAATTTATAAAGTCTCTTTATGTCTGTGGCAGATACAAAGTCAATTGCAGTTTCACTCAGGACAGAAATCATACCAAGAACTGCTTTACTAAGGCTATTTGAGTTACAGGACAAAGAGCTAAATATTACTTGGCCCACATTTTTAAAATGTTTTCACTAGCAGCCAATATTTCAAAATCATGATGTTTTATTTAAACATCTGTATTCCTAACTAGAAATACAAAATTATCAATGATCTGACAATTCATTTAGGTTGACATGTCCCCTTAATAATTCACATTTTTATTTGATTTCCAGTTAAAAATTTTTTAGAACTTAGTTATGTCAATTTAGGCTTGTTTATTTTTTCTAGTTGCATTACCTATGTAGAATATGCAGGTGATTATAATTACTTATTAGTATACTGACATATTTTTTGGGTAGAAATAATTAGCAATGAGTGGTAAATGAATACACTATATGAAAAATTGATAACAAACTCTTCCTACAGCAAGTCAAATATTTCATAAGGTTAGAGGATATAGTAACTTATATGCAGAAAAATAATATAACATAAATATTTAATATTTTTTTATTTGATATAAAAACAAAAATAACAGGTTAAGAATCTATTTCTGGTTGCTCTAACTATGCATCCTGCTTCCTACCTCTTATTTTATCTCCAGCTATCTCCTCTGTGGACATTATTAACCCTTACCAAGATGCTCTTTCTTCAAAAATATACAACTACATTTTTATATTAAATATATAAATATTTCAGACTTCTGAACATAAAAAGAACTGTTACTTACCAAAACAATAAAAATATTCCAGGGGCTACTCTTTGGCTCTGTCACTTGATATTACCTGATTTTACCAGATCTTGAGGCACTAAGATTGGCTAATCAGGCTCAGTTACTAAGTCTCACATGTACCTAAACTGTCAAATCAATGACAGTTTGCAAGAAAAATCTATTTGACTAGAGTTGAAACAGAAATATGCACTGCAGGGAACGGAACTATTATCTTATTTGTATTGCTAAATGTCTCTTTAGCATTTTACAAAATGCTTTTTGTGACAGAGGAAAATGGCATCTCCAGTTGGAGATATAAATGTGTATGAAATATGATTTACACCCTGCTCTAATCACGGGGCCAAAGGGGCATCTCAAAGGTGCAATCGTTTTTATACACCAAGCATCTCATCCATAGTTACCCACAGATTTTGGGCCATAACATGAGCCATATTGAAATTCTTGCAGACTCAATTATCCTATACATTTATAATACTCATCATTCTGTTGTTATCCTGAAAGCAACTATGATTTAGCATCATCAATATCCTAGAAAATTTCCAAGTACACATCTGAATCTTCTATTTAGTTTAGAACAGTTATTGGTTTTGATGGCTCATCAATGGTTGAATCAATGGTTTGTGAACCAATGGTTGGTGTACATTTTGGTTCAGAACAACCATTCTTGTGACTCTAATCTTTTTTTTATAATAACTTTTATTTTGACCAAAGTGGATTACATAACTTTCACAGTACTTTTATAGGTACATATTAACATTGAATCAGGGAATTCCCATCACTCAAGTTGTCCTTCCACCCACCCCGCCCCCCATTCCCAGCTTGCATCCTATATCCCCCTCCCTTACCCCCTGGGCTGCTAGTATAAGTGGTTCCCTCTGTGTCTAGCTTGTGTAGATTGGGTATCTATTTTTTGTCGTTGGCTTTGGATTTGGTATTTAAGTCCGATCATTTTTACTACTATTTAGGAACATACAACTGTTTGGTCCTAGTTCCCTCCATTATTTCCCCCTCAATTTGAGAGGCAGAGCAAGAAGGTTCAAGTTATGTGGTTCTATTTGAAGAAAAGAAAAGCAATAAAATGGGGTAAAAATTAAATAAGCCAAAAATGGGTGGAGTCCTTAGAGGCTCTCAACATCAGTTTGAGGGAAGAAAGGGAAAAAGGAAGAGAAACATCACAATACAAAAAGAAAAATCAAACAAAAAATCCAATGAACACTACAGCAATAAAGACAAGCACCACATAATAACCATGGTTCTTGAAGCCCTATGACTCTCATTTTAAACAGTTAGCCTGATTTTGACCAATCTTTATTTTTCTTTATTTTGTTGCTAAAGAAAGAACATTATTTTGTAGCTAAAATGGGAATCTGAACTTAGCCCCAACCACCATGCCCTTATTTTTCTTTTCTCCTTCACTAGTCATACTTTCCTGCCTTATCCACTAACATTATATTTTCCACAAACCTTAGTGCCCAGTAACCTTCAAGAAGTTGGCAGCTGCTCAGGGCTTGTACCTGAATTCAGAAATCACTTCTGGTGGTACTCAAGGGACCATATTATATGCCAGGGATAGAACTGGGTTGGCCTTGCACAAGGCAAATGGTCTACCTGCTAAAATATCTCTCTAGTCCCTATTTTGATATTTTCTTGAAGTATATCCCTGTGTTACTATTTTAACATTTAAAGAGAAAGTATTAATTCTTGTACCTGAATCTTGGATCAAGTGCAGGATCTATAAGCTTAAAACTCATTGTAACAAAAATGTAAAGCCATATATCTAAATTAGAATATGAGTGACAAACAGAATTTCAATGTCAAATTCTATTTTTTATTGTAGTAGAATAAAAAGCTGAGGATCTGCTTTTCTTATATGAGTATACAAGAAAAGGTTTTTTTCTGGAATATGTTAAAATATAGAAAAGAAATAATATTAGGAAAATGTCTCAAGGAAAGTCAAAACATATGTATGAGAAAAGTATTTAACAATTGTTGTATTTTTCATTATTTTTAATAGTAAATTATTTATGCTATTATGTGATATTTATTTAGTAGCAATATATATATATAGATTAAATGTAACTTTTGGAAAAATACCATATGAAAAATGTCCTGTATAAGACTAACTAGGAAACCCAATTAGTAAAATTATTCATTTTGGGGTGTCAGAGATAGAACTTGCCTTGCAAATACTAGACTATCTTTTCTTTTTCAGCTAAATTTTTAATATTTATTTTGACCATACTGGCTTACATATCTTTCACAGTAGTATTTTAGGTACTATTTTAGGTAATGTTAATATTAACATTGAATCAGGGGTATACCCACCACCAAACTTGTCCTCCCCCATCCCTGTTCCCTTCCTGCAACCCATATCCCCCACCATCACCCCTGGGATGCTAGAGTAAGTGGTCCCCTCTGTGTCTAGCTTACTATTAGTGATCTGTTTGGTCCTGACACCCCTCCTTGTTTCCCCCTCTATTTGAGAGATGGAACTAGATAGTTCGAGTTATGTAGTTTTGTTTGAAGGAAAGAAAAGCAATAGAATGGGGTAAAAAATAAATAAAAATTAAAAAATTAAAAAAATAAATCAAATAAGCTGAAAATGGGTGGAGTCCCTCTAGAGGCTTTTAACCTCAGTATGAGAGAAGACAGGAAAAAGGTAATTGAAATACCGCAACAATACAGAAAGAAATATCAAATAAAATATCCAGTGAGCACTACAGCAATAAAGACAAGCACCACACAATAATCTCGGTCCTGAAATCAAACCATGCTGGAGTGCAAAAAGAAAGAGAAAGAGAAAATAAAATAAAATAAAATAAAACAAAATAAAATTGAAGACATCAACTTCAATATCTAGACCAAAATAAAAAAGTCAAAGAAATCAATTAATTAATCAATATATATGTGGATAAAAGGATTATTTTGTGCTCCCCCCCCCTGCATAGGCACAGTAACAATTGGGGACATTATAGAGGTAATTCCCTTGGCCTGGGAGATACAGGTTTCTTCACCCCTGAAGTATACTGTCATGGGATTAACTATAGACTGCTTGCTTGATCATTTACTCTCCCCTCGGTGCTTTTGTGGTGTATGGAAGACCTCTGCTTCATCATGGATGGTAAAAATCAGACCTCTGTATCTAGAGATCTTGGTGTCTGTACAGCTCAAGGAATGGAGCTTATGATGAAGTCTTTCTTTGTGGTTCTAGAATTTCTGCTTCTTCAGTGTCGTTTTAATCCATCTTCTGTAGTTGGTGGTCTTGGTCGTTATGCTGCTCCTAGGATGTAGCCTGGAATAGAGTCTTTTGTTATGTTTCCGAAAGACCCATTCATTTGTCTCAGTCATACCTCTGGAATTGGAGATCTTGTTTGTTGAACAGATCGTAGATCAAAACCTAAGATAGAGCTTGCTGTTGTTGTTGCTGTTGTTGTTGTTGGTCCCGGAATATGTACTGTCCAGTCCTGGTTGTAAAAACCAGTCATCTGTAGATAGTGATCTTCACTTTTGTACAGATCAAAGGGTGACATGTCTTCATCTTATTGTTGGCTGGTGAGGAAGGACAACTTGCTCTTAGATCAAGTTTTTCCCATTTCCTCGTTGTCAGGTTATCAATTTAGAACTGGCGCATGTTGGTGTCAGGTCAGCATTATGGATGTCCTGGAGGGGATTTGGTTCCTGGAGCTGTTGTGGAGAACTCTGTCGTTTCTATGTCTGGGATCCAGTAGTCAAGGCTGGATGGTTGGTGCCTAATTCCCTGGGGTCTAAATTGGTTCCACATGACATACGTTCAAGGTGGGAGATGCCCCTGTGTTGTAAAAAAGTATGAGTTCTTATCCCTCGTAGATAAGAGCTTGTTTGTTCACGTAAAATTTCCCCTTTTTTTATTATGCCTTGCAGAAAGAAGTGGTGCTATATTATATTGCTGGTGGATTTGGGGGTGGAGAGAGAAGAAAACAGACACACGACAAAAACTAAAAATATATATGCTCACACATATCTAAAGAAAAAAGTTTCTTTTTTGAAAAAAGATTAAATAAAAGACGTAATTAAAGGAGTACTGTCAGGAGTAAATTATGAGTGCAGAGCTAGGAGTAACCCCTGACAATTGCCAGATGTGACACCAAACAAACAAAATACTAAACAAGTAAATTTAATTTTAATATTTTAAAGTCCAGTTATCCACAGTATTATTTATTATATGTAGTCATATTAAATTTATGTAATATATCACACTTGTTTTCATAATAAAGTTCATAATTCTGTTATATCAACTTGAACTAACCTTGTTGTGAGTACATAGTATATTTGAACTAACCTTGTGAGTAGATAGTGTTTCTCTGGGCTGTTATTGACTAAATTAATTTTTCTGAAATGTTCTTTTTAAATTTTCCAGTTCATCAAGCTAACTTAAGTAAGAAATTAATCAATACTCTAACCAAAAGTGAATTTTCAGAAAAAATTTTCTTCTTAGAGGGGAATTTAACTACAGATTCTTTGTTGATAATTATCAAGTGGCAAACCATTTAGGAAGTGGGCAATTATTTAGGAAGGAAGGAAGGAAGGAAGGAAGGAAGGAAGGAAGGAAGGAAGGAAGGAAGGAAGGAAGGAAGGAAGGAAGAAGGATGAAAGAGAAAGAAAGAAATAGAAAGAAAAGAAAGCACAGAAAGAAGAAAGCAGAGAAGGAAGAAAGAAAGGAGGAAGGAAGAAAGGAAGGAAGGGAGGGAGGAAGGGAGGGAAAGAGGGACAGAAGAAGGGAGGGAGGAGAGGAGGAAAGGAGGGAGTCAGTAAAGGAGGGAGGGAGCAAGGAATGAAAAAAATTCTGAGTTATTTTAGGCTATAAATATAAGCATCTCTTTTTGCATACACTAAAATTGTTATTTTATTATTGTAATAAGCATTCTTAAAGAGGTCAGCACACATTTTAGCATGTGTAACAGTTTTTTATAGACACATTATGCATACTCGTATTTCATAGAACATCTCTCTTTTTTCTTTTTATTCTCTTTATTTCATTTTATTTATTTATTTTTATGTTAATGTCTTTATTTAAACACCTTGATTACAAATATAATTGTAGTTGGGTTTCAGTCATGTAAAGAACACCCCCTTCACCAGTGCAACATTCCCACCACCAATGTCCCAAAACTCCCTCCTCCCCATCCCACCCCACCTGTACTCTAGACAGGCTTTAACACAGAATAGTCTCACTCATCTATAGGTTTTAAGAAAAATAAAAGACATTTTTGTAATAATCCTCAGAGACAAAGAGAGGAGGGCTGGAAGGTCCAGCTCACGATATGTAGCTCACCACAAAGAGTGCTGAGTGCAGTTAGAGAAATAACTACTCTGAGAACTATCATAACAATGTGAATTAATAAGGGAAGTGGAAAGCCTGTCTAGAGTATAAGCATCTTTTCTTCCCTTCTCTGAAACATGAAAAGCACCAGTTCAGGAAATGTTGTGATGAAATAGTGGCCACTTTCACCAATACTTAAGGTCAGCAAGGCATGGTCAAGAGCATCCTTGAGAAGAAGACTGATCCTACTCTGGTGCTGTTTGAAAATCATTTGATTTATGTTTCTGCAGTTGGTTCTACAAACTCTGTACTTATTTTCTAAATGATCACAGAGTCTGTTCTTCTTATTCCTTTATGTGAGGCAGACTTTATCAGTTCTATAGACATCTCTTGAATCAACTTTCAGAGGTGGACAACTTGCTGTTGAAAGTGAGATGGATGAACTGATTTTCTAAATATTTTTATCTGAATCACTGTTACTTGCTTCTAATCTTAAAGAAAATCAGAGATATCTCAGTATTATCTATGCATCCAATAAATCGACCTTTACTCCAGAGAAATTTGTATCTATCAGCAAAATTGATGTTACTAAAATAAAATCATCTATGCAATCCAAACATCCTATTTTGGGTTATATATCTAAAATATAATAACTATCTTTAAAGATCTGTATTCCTACATTCATAATTTGTAGGCAAAAATATATATGCTATATATTAAAATATTCCACTGTATATATATTTTTAAGTTACATAAGTAAAATATTATCACTTCGCAGCAATTAGGATCAGGACACTATGCTACATAGGCTTAATAATAGAAAAATAGTTGCTGCATAGTATTATTAAAAGAATAAATAGACTCTGTCTATGTATTATTATATATATTATGTGAGTATTATATTCAGAGTCCAGGGCAGCAGAACTCAGAAATGGAAGGGTGTTATCAAAAAGCTGGTGGAAAATGTGAAATGTTAATCAAAGAATTTGGATGCCCCAGCTATAAGAAGTCCATTGTAAATATATAATGAAGATCTTAGTGACAATTGTTAGCAGGACTGAATTATTTAATTGAAATTGCTAAGATAAAAGACTTAAATGCTCTCATGAGGGGGAAAAAGTGACTTGAGTTGATGGAGGTGTTTGTTAAACTTGTCATGGTAATAGTTTTACAACATATAGGTTAATCATCATTTTATAACATATACTGTTTAATTCTTGGCAGTGACCCTCAGACAATAATTATTATCTCTATTTAACAGATGAGGAAACTGGGACATACAAACGCTAAGTAAGTGGGGTCTAAATTGCACATGAAATAAAGAAAAATAGAAGGTCTTAACCTACATCCTCCTGAGGACAGAATGTAGGGTATTAATTAGCTGAGAGAATGAACAGCTGCTCAGATGCGCTGTCTCACTTTTTTTTTAATCTTACCACAGTTGTGTACTTCATATCAGTTTCCTACTAAAAGCAGAAAGCTGTTTGCCAGAACAATTCATATTGTTCACAGCTGAGAATTACTCGGTTTCTTTAGAGAAAAATTTGATATGCTATTGAATGTTCAATTTAAATGTTTATTTAATTTCCTAAAGATGATTAAACGGTTTGTCATCTTCGCATACCCAGAGTGATTGATTTTCAGATTCAATATTTTAGTTCCAAAACATTGATATTATCTTAATAGAATTTAAAGAATCCTAGATTTCATTTTAATGAATCAGTGCTGTTAGTTTAATTATATTTTTATCTTCAATATGATGCATTTTTCAGGCAAGTGCAATTCCTTAATTATCCTTCCTTCTTGCTTTTTCATGTTAGTTTCATCCTGATATTGGTGGTCCTCATCAAATAAAATGGTGTGTTTATTTTCAAGAGTTTATATATGGAAGAGACATTAATCATACTTCAAGGAGATTTTGGTTATAGTCCCACATTACGTATTTGCAAAAGTTTCAAATTATTTTGAGTTATTGAGCACTGCACTCTGCTTTCACTAATTAGATTCAAATTAAAGCTCTTTTACTTTGCTCATTTACTTGCAATCTTCCATTTTCTTTATGTCAGTACCTTTCAAATTGGATACATTTTATTCATCTATTTTATTAATTATCTTATTAATGGATTTTATATGCTCTTTTTATTGTAGAACAAAGTAGTCATTTTGAAAATGCAAGACCATCACCTACATTTGACAAAAACAAAAATTCTAAGAAATAATATTAACCTGACAAAAATGAATAACTTTAGTGAAAATGTTTCATATCAAGATGCAATATGAGTCTCAATTTATAAAAGAAAGGTGTTTAAAGTCTGCTTTTAACATAGTCTGAGAAAAGACAGGGAAGTTAATAAATAATAAAAATTACCATATAAGAAAAGTACTTTAAAATTAACATGTATAAAATATATGTATATTTTATTTTTTCTGCTAGAATCTAAACTCAATAGAAAAACAATTCTTTACCATAGATGAGAAGAAAACATTAAAAACCAATTTTAATGTAAACAACATTTTCTTGCCTGTGCCTCTGCTGGTCTATGTCAGGCAACACAGGTATTTCCTGTTCAGGTCTGCTTACCACAGGTCAGCTATAAACACTGCACTTGTTAATTTACTATAAATGTTGAACAGTGTTGAAAGCAAAACCATACATTGTGTCATCTGTCATCATACTTACTTATCTCTAGCTCAGAAACTATATACTACCACAATGATCCTTTGACTTTCAAACCTCATCTTATTTTTTTCTAAGATGATCAATAAACTATTTCATTGACAGCCTTTAAGAAAACTAAAAATCATGACCAGACCGTATACACTGTGGGACCAATAAAAAAGCCCTAGTCTAGGGTTTGAACTATGACCTGCACAACAACCATGAACCCCACTTCCAAAGATCTAGCAGAGACAATTGTAATGGAATCTGGCTTCTGGAAGCACAAAGAAAGATGCTATCCTAAGTGCCATCCTAGGTACAGTGCAAAGACCAAGACCACCAATCACAGAAGATGGATTAAAATGACACTGAGGGAACAGAACTCCTGAACCACAAAGACTGACGTCATCATAAGTCCCAACCCTGAATCTGTGCAGATACTGAGATCTCTAGACACAGAGGTCTGATTGTACCACCCAGAATAGAACAGAAGTCTCCCAAACATGACAAAAGACCACCGGGAGAGTAAATGATCCTGAACAGAGTCTATAGTTGATCCCATGACAATATACTCCAAGGACGGAGAAACCCATAACACTTAGGCCAAGTGAATTCCTTTTCGAATGACCCCAATATTTACTGTGCCAGGGCAGGAGGGGGAAAAAAAAGCACAAAACATTGTTTTCTTTTTATATATTATTTTTACCTTCATTTATTATTATTATTATTATTATTATTATTTTACTTACCTATTCTTGGTCGATTTCTCTGTTTGGGTGTGCTTATTGAAGCTGTTGTCCCCAGATATACCTATTTTTTTCTCTTCTTTTCTTTTCTTTCTTTATGGCTATGTCATGTTTCTTATCTCAAGGCCATGGCGTTTTTTTTTTCGGTTTTTTTTTTTTTTTTTTTGTGCGGGTGTGGTGCTTACCATTATTGTTGGAGTCCTCACTGGATATTGGACACTTTTTTTTTTGTACTGATGGAATGTTTCATTTTCTTGTTTCTCCTTCACCCCTCAAATCGATGATAAGAGCCTCTAAAAGGACTCTGCCCACTTTCGGAATATTAGATTTTTACCCCAGTTTACTACTTTTCTCTTCTTCAAACCAAACCATGCAAATTTAACTAGCTAGGCCTGCCTCCCAGTTAGAGGGGGAAATTAGGGAGGCACCTAGACCAATCAGATGCAAGACTACTATGTAGTAGGATAGGTACATAGGGGACCACATATTCTAGCAGCCCTGGGGGTGAGGGAAGAGGATACGGGAGATAGGACAAAAACAAAGGTGTAGGGAGGACAATTTGGTGATGGGAATCCCCCCTGAGGTTATGTAAATATTTAACTAAAATATTATTGTCAACAACATGTAAACCACTATGATCAAGATAAAAATTATATTTAAAAAAAAGAAAACTAAAAATCATCAGTGCTGAGCATAAGTTTCTGGGAATTATGTATGTGGTAATCTTAGAAATGGGTTCAAATTGATCATTTGATTTTAATTCTACATGATGACATAAATGTCATCACATTTGGTTGTTGAAGTGTGAGGGGAAAATTAACCCAGAATAAGAACTTGTTGAAGAGAGTTAACATGCTTCATGGTGTGAAATTGCAGATTGATTTTAGAAAGAAAGGATAGGTTAGAAAGTAAAACTAAGAAAAGGAATCAGAATAACAGGGAGTTTTTTCATGTGACATGAGAAACATCCAATTAATTCTCACCTCTCAGAAGAGTGACAGACAAAAGGTTCTAAGTCAGATCAATTTCTAAAGGGCTTCAACTTAACAAAAAGTTTACTTGAAAATATGATACGCTCTATTGGTAGTTTTCTCTCTCACATACTTATTTCAGGGGCTAAGAATAATTTATTAGTAAATAAAATAACAGATCTTTATGGATGGTCACACTTTATATGTCCTGTTCTTGTCATTTTGCCAACTAAAATGAAGCATTGGTTTATTTTATTTTAATGGCATCTTTGTTAAATATCAATAAAATTTGGCCACATACTATTTAAAAGACTAGTGATCTGATTATATGTGGAAAGAAACTTCCTTAGACTGAAATTAAAAACCTTTACCTTATGATGACCTCTCCACCCTATCTTCTGGAAACATCTTTACCCTATATCCCAGGTCAGTTTCCCAACTCTTACTCAAACACTGAGCCCCTGATTTAGTAGCTTGATTTTTCTGTACTCCATGACATCAAGTATACTAAAAAGAAGATTGAACTATTAATATTTCACACTATTGTAAATATGATAAGCTAATAACACATGTCTTTTGTTTGGAATTGTTACTTTTGTCACTGTTGATTCTTTTAGGAGACACCTTGTCAGCATGACAGTGTTTAAGAGAAAGCTGTTCATCTGAAATCAGTTTGTCCTGTTAAGAGAAGGTTGTGAGTGAGAATCTAGAATGAGTGAATATAGAAGAGAGATTGACCAGTAAACAAACTCAGATAGTTTGCGAAGTCAACCTGTGAGTTTTTTTAAAATAAATTTTATTTTGACCACAGTGGACTATAAATCTTTCACAGTAATATTTTAGGTACATAGTGACATTAAATCAGGGACATTCCCACCACCAATGCTGTCCTCTCTCCACCCCTGTTCCCAGCATGCATCCCATATCTCCCTCCTTTGCCCTCCCCACGGCTGCTAGTATAAGTGGACCCCTCTGTGTCTAGCTTGTTGTAGACTGGGTATCGATTCTGTTGTCTTTGGATTTGGTGTTTAAGTCTGATCATTTTTTATTTCTACTCAATGTTCATACGACTGGTCTTGTTACCCTCCATTATTTCTCCCTCAATTTGTGAGGCAGAACAAGATGGGTCAATTTATGTGGTTCTGTTAGAAGGAAAGAAAAAGGGTGGGGGCAAAAAGCAAAAAAGCAAAAAAAAAAAAAAAAAAAAAAAAAACAACACAGGAGGAGTCTTTCTCTAGAGGCTATAAATATCAATTTAAGAGAAGAAAGGGAAAAAGGAAGAAAAATAACAACAATACAAAAAAATCAAACAAAAAAAAAAACCTTGAAAAGCACGACAGCAATAAAGACAACTGAACAGTAACCACAGTCCTGATTAAAAAAAAAAAACAACGAAGCACGCACGTACATACACACAACAAGCAACAACAACCATAACAAAAAATTAATTTGTGCTCCTTTTTCTTCTTTTTTTTTGCATAGGCACACTAAATACTGGGGAGATTAGAAAGGAAATTCCCTTGGTCTAAGAGATAAACAGGGTTTCTCCCCTCTTGAAGTATACTACTGTAGTTCCCTAAAAGTGTCTCCCAGCTTCCAGATATACCTTAGCTGATGGTTAAACCTTGAACTATTAAGTTCTATGCTAGAATACTCAAAATGAATCATTGATATTTTGTTCAGAAACTTCGCTTTGTTTTAAGTATTATTTAACTTTGCTAAAACTTGCTTCTGAAGTTCATCAAATCTCAACTCTAGAGCACTTTGTGTAGATCCTTATAGTAGTATAAAGGGATATCATTAATAAAAAAAAAACAGTCTGTGCCTTTCTGTAATGTGCTTTCTTTCAGTTTTGACTGGATAACTGAGAATCCTTGTCTATACCCATAATCTCCATCACCTTGACAACCCCCCTTTCCTGACTCGTCAACCAGAGAGCTGCATTAGGCTGAGGTAGGATGAATAAATCATCTCTATATTTGCTTAGCCTACACTAGAGCATACAGTAAAATTCTCCTACATCACTACAAGTAAGATGGTAAATAGTATAAATATATCAGAGAAGCAGTCATGCCTGATGTGCTCTAAATGGAACATAAGACTCCAGTATATAAATCCACAGGCTTCAGAAAACTTGAAAGTGGGAAGGCATAAAAACAGCCTCTAGAAGATTACCAGCTCTATAAAAGAAGTAAAAGTGGAAACTTTATTATGGTGGATAATATAATATTACTACTTCTAATACAATAGCGAGTGCAATTAGTAATCCCACTGGTTTATGTGCTTGAAAACCTGCAAGATAAATTTACCTTTTGCTCCAATATTTCAAAGTGACCTGTATTACTTTTTTGACCTTGTATTTCCCACTTAATATACATGGTACAAAAGAACCCATGACTCGAATGCTTTAAAGACAGGTTCTTTTTTTTTTTTTTTCAAAAAGAAATAACTTTTATTTCTTGATAAATTTAGTCTTTCAGAGAATAGAAAAGGAGCCCAGGATTTGTTAACTGTCATATCTAAATCACTTTTACATTTACACTATATGTATTTCCACAGATATTTTCACACACACAAATTAACACATAGACATTTTTGTAGAATTAAAAAATCATAATAGAGAAGCAAAATGTATTATATTTCCTGAATTATTTTACATACATATTATTATTCTATTTTATTTGTATTGATATATGTTGGTTTATACACAAGTATGAATTTTGGAAATATAATTTTCTCTCTTCAAAATATATTACCACACTACACCCACCAAAGTCCACAGTCCATTCTAGCCCTTGCCACTTTTCTCCCAGTCTCTCATGCCCTTTTGATTAACTTTAGTCCTATTAAATTCAAGAGATGTTTATACTAGTATTGTCTACTCTTTTCTTTCTAGGATATATAAGTTGTAAATATCTTTATTCATTAATAGCTCATTGCCTTAAATCAGGGGTCTCAAACTCGCAGCCTGCGGGCCGTTTGTGGCCCTCCATACAACATTTTGTGGCCCACGGTCAACCTTCAAATATCGCAGTATTCGTGATTATTCGCTTACTGAATAATCACAATAAAAATCGCATTAGTAAGAAAAAAATCACATTAAACATTCGCATACCCCGAGCAGTTTCGTTCGGGGTATGCAAATGTTTAATGCGATTTTTTGCTATTTTTTTCTTACTAATGCGATTTTTTATTGCGAATATTTGGTAAGAGAAATTCCTTATGTGGCCCTGCCTCACCCTGACTTTGCCTCCTGCGGCCCCCAGGTAAATTGAGTTTGAGACCCCTGCCTTAAATTTTACAAAAATTCATATATATATATATATATATATATATATATATATATATATAAGCATTATATGTATGTTATTATGTACATCTTTTGTTGGAGACCTATTGCTTTACTTCTGTTTATACTCCTATGTATCTCTGTATCTCAACTGCTATGCTTTTTGTTTTTCTCCTGTCTTGGTGATTTAGCAAACTTCATTAGAGCCAATGTTTGATAAAGTTATCAAATTCAAATCATTAGAATAAAAATGGCTAATAATGGTGTGAAAAAATTGATCTTATATATTGTCTTTGGGAATATACATTTGTCAAGTTTTTATAGAAAATAAAGTGAATTCTAAAAATAATAAAATGTATCTACCATATAATGAGAATCTTAAATATTTATAGAAATAGTATTAAAGCCTCAAGATATCCTCTGGTTTATGGTTAGCTGATCATTGGCAAAGGATCCAAAGTATGTAGTGGAGCAAGAAAAGCCTCTTCAACAGATGGTGTTGGGTAACATGTAAAACAACCTCAAACCATGAACAGATGTTATTTTCAGGGAATTTAAAGTATTTTCGAATCTATAAGTTATATCAAGGAAATCTTAGGCAGAACTCTTCAGTACATTGAATCTATAGGCAGGCATTCAATGCTAGGGAACCATGTAAATAAAAGCAAAAATAAACAAATGGAGTTACAGGAAACTAAGAAGTTTCACTGCAAAACTAAAAATGAACAGAATAAAAATGATATCTTAAAAATTGGGAAGTAATATACATATAATATAGGTGTATATATATTTCCAAACTTAGTTCATTCACTTGATCTATCTTTATGTCCCATATTTTTCTCACATTTTCATTCTTGTGAGTACCTTTCTATCTTTGAGTCCAGGAGAAAATCTTGGAGCAGACTAAGAAGAAGTGTTCTCTCAGCAAGAGTTCTTGTCTGCTTAGGATTCATGTCTATCCATAGATAGCTCTAGGACCAAGGTCATAATATGGTCTCATAAAGTAGGGAACATATAGAAATGAATAGTTACATATGTCACTGTTTTGATTTATGTTTTCCATTATAGGATGAGACATGGAAAATTATTTAGAATCCCATGCATGATCAAAGATCTCAGGCAAAATTAAACTCTCTTTGAGATGTTATAAGAGTTGATTTGAAAACATGTCTTTCATTTTCTGAAATTTCTGCATGCATTCTAAAAGTATCACAGATAAAATCAGGCCTAGAATTCTTTATTTTTGTTTAAGGTTATCTATGGTATAATTTACATAGATTAAAATGCAAGTTACATAAAAATATAGCTACTTATTGTACAAGGTATAATTTAAGAATCCAGTGATCATATTGGGCAGAGTCATACTTTTGTACACATCAAGCACAGTTTCATTGTCACAGAAAAAGTCCATAAGAGACCTAGAATTCTACAAGTATCAAAATTAAATTAAGAACAGCATAAATCCTATTGTTTTATCCTGCTCTATCTGGGGTTGCTTTTCTAAGTCATTATTTAAAAATATAGCATTATCACCTATCCTTTTCGGCAATGGATGAAACCTTACTATAAATCAGTGCTTAAATTTTAGCTGTACTCATCCTGTAAATGACTAAGAGGTTAGGGTAAAATATATTTTTATGAAGAAAGTGAAAAGTATGGATGAAATTGAAAAGAAAAAGCCCCAGTAGAGAAGGTCACAAAAGGATATACATTAACAAGTAATGCAGAGAAAGCTATTAGAACAGACCATTGAAATGGGAGATTTAATAAAAAAAAATTTGTTTTTATGTTAAACAAAACTTTCATTGAGGATAAACCAAAATGTTTGCAAAGGTACTTTTATAAGATTTTAATAGTAATAGAAAAAGGAGAAATAACAAGGAAGAAAGGCAAAGCAGAGGCAGATGAAGAAAGCTGATAGTGAAGATAACTTAATCAAAGGATAAAAATTAAGGGTTAAATTACAGTAAAATTTTCTGTTCATAAAGGCAATAATAAAATGTTCTATCTTTTTCCCTTTCTTTTTTCACCTTAATGAGTATCACAGGCTTTATACATCGGCACATGATAGTATAAAATTTTAATACTGTGTTTTTGACTGGAACACTATAATAAAGTTTGGGGAGTTTTATATATTATTTGTGGAAAAAGACAAACCTAATTATGCTCAGGTTTATTTCTGGTTCAGGCTCACAGATCACTGCAGGTGAGCTTAATGAACAATATGTGATGCTGGGAATCAACTTGGGTTGCAAAAGTAAAAGTCAAACACCATGCTCGCTATACTATCTCCGCAACACTTATATATAGTATTTTTAAAACAATCTTACATATAATGAGTTAAAGGACCAAGGATGTGACTCGATGACAGAGTATATACTCATAGGCAAAGATTTGAATTTGATCTCTTGCACTAAAAATAAACAAAAACAAACAACATGGAAAATCTTCCATAAAATAAAAAATTTAAATAACTGAGGTTCATTTATGTATCTTTAGTTTTTTGCTGCAGGCATCCTGCGTCTCAGCAGCTCTAGTGGGGTGAAGTCCTCACAAGAAGAAAGCAGGCGGACGAACGGGATAATTTTGAAATAATAGTAACCAGACACACAGAGTATGTGGGTCAACACATCTTCCAGCAGGAGTGTGACGACTTTATTGTAGAGACAAAGGTTTTTATAAGGAATAGCAGTCACAGGTGTTAAAGATATTAATTATAGTAACAAAACAGTTTTTTTAAATCAATTTTAACTTCAATTACCCAGAACTTCAGCTGCAAGAAAGAAGAAGGGTTTTATTGTAACCTTTTGGTGCTGGAATTTTCTTTAGCCAATTATTTAATAGAGACCACGTTTTTTCCATTACGATGTATTAAGGAGAGATAGTCAATTAACCAAAAATGCAATGTCAAGCATCTCTAACAAAATTCCTCAACCATCCTCGCAGGGGAAAAAGGTGTCTACAGTAGGCCTTTTGAGGAATCCTGTGGGGGATATTTCAGTTTACCCCACCAGGAAAATCTAAGTATACAACTGGTAGGCTGAATTCCCCTAAAAATTTATGGAGGCGTGACAGATTTTAGCTATCTCAATTAAGTTAAACATGACTAAAATAAGCAAATTATAATATATAATGAATTTTGTTTTATATGTAGTGTTTTCTTACACTCTATTCATAGCCAGTTCCAGAACTCTCATCAGATTCACTTACTTTTTTTCAACGAGTCCATATTCTATTTAGTATACTCTCTGAATACACAGGTGCACAAATGTGCATTTGTGTATGCACAAATAAATACACACTTCCATGATATTATCCCCTCTTATGTACAACTACAAGACAAAATTTGCAATATATATTAGAGCTCTGTAATTTAGAGTGCAAAATGTTGTAATTGAGTCAATCAGTCTCAAACATATAATATTTAATAATTTGATATCAATACTTATTTATTTATTTAAATGTAAACTAGTAAAAAAAAGTAAAACTTGACAGTAATGAATATGTTATTTTTGTCACCATAATATGGAATACATGTATTATCAGGTTCACAGCCAATAGATTTGAGATAATTTTGCGACTTGGGGCAGGTGCTCTATAAATATTTAATCAATGCCTATAAATACATTTTTATATCTTTGCTATATTTTTACTTTAAATAATTCATAAGTTGTCTCTAAACACCAAAGTTTTTCACTTAAAGATAGACTAACTAAGAAAAGCTCACCTAAATTTACAATAGTACTAATTAGAAAAATGAACAGACAGGTCATGAATATAGCTCAGTGATAGAGCACGTCAAACTTGAATAAATAAGGTCCTCCGTTTTATTCTTAACATCAAAAAAACCCCAAAAGATGTGTGCTTTAGAAAAAATTTAATAATATTGTTATCTTACTATTCTTTTATTTAAATTAATATCTTTATTTAAACACCTTGATTACAAACATGATTGTAGTTGGGTTTCAGTCATGTAAAGAACACCCCCCTTCACCAGTGCAACATTCCCATCACCAATGTCCCAAATCTCCCCCTCCCCACCCCACCCGCCTATACTTCAGGCAGGCTTTCTACTTCCCTCATTCATTCACTTTGTTATGATAGTTCTTAATGTAGTTATTTCTCTAACTGAGCTCATTACTCTTGAAACCTCAGTATCAAACTCAAAGTAGTTCAATGTGTGATCCATGTGTTTTTTATTTGAAGGAACAAATGCATTTGTTATGTCAAAGACACTGTGACTGTGTGGTTCTGATTTCAACTGAATGTCATTTAAGTGAAAGTAAAGTCATAGATGGAGTATACTGTTGTTTTCAAGTATTCTCTTGAATTATCTTAAAACTACAAAGGTATTTCAGAGTGAATGTAATTGAAAAGCAAAACAAAATTTAGAAAAACCCAGTGATAATGATGCAATTACTACTTTTAATCATTATGCTTTTGTACAGATGAGGAAAAATGTCAGAAGGATTTTATTACTCTGGTACCCCTATGACTAATTGACATTCTAATAACCTTCAAATTATATTTATATAAAAGTATTATACAGAAATTTCATTTTTATAAGTGCAGTATATCTTGTTGATTCTTGGCTTATTTTTGAAAACTTTATTAGTAGAAGTGGTATAACTCAAAATATATTAGTTTGTCTAATGTAAATTATCACTTTTGCAAAAGAGCAATAAGACAGTGCTATTTAGAGTCAACTATAGTAATATCCTAAAATCTTATTTTCTCATGGAAGTTTTATCTGTAGCCATAAAATATACCACATGGAACCAAATAGTGACTTTGTTAGTCCTCTGTACGTAAAATGGTTGATGATGTTTGTTCTCTATTTTTGGTACAAAATTTGGTGCTCAGGGATTACTCCAATCTCTACACTCAGAAATTATTCCTGACAGGTTCGGGGTACCATAGAGGATGCCAAGAATAGAATGATAGAATCCAGGTTGACTGCATACAAAGAAAATACCCCACCACTGTGCAATTTGCTGGCCCTGGTTGAAGATTGTTAAGATATTTTATGTAGTTGTGCTACAGTACTACATGACATTACCATGATGCCAGTCTCTGTGATATCTGTATTTTTCCATATATTTTATTACTATTCTTCTTTGTTAAATGTCATCAACCTAAATCTATCTATTTCTATCCAATCAGCCACCCATCATCTTTTTCCCCATATTGTCTTTAGGCTTATTATAGTTACAAGTTTTAAAAATCTTTAGTTATATCTTCATCAGTGCTTTCAAGTAAACAGAAACAAAAACTAAAGGCAGTGGAGGGGTAAATCTAGAGCACTAATAACAAATCTTTTTTAGCATATTTGTCACTTAAAATAGAATTGTTTGTTTTCTTAAAATATGACTTTTTCTAAATATGTATAGTTAAATATATAAGTATTTTATTACATACTGAGATTTACACAGCACTAAGTCATGGTTTTGAAGATAAAATTTAGATACTTTAAAAAGATTATCTTACTGGTATATTTTCTAGCAATAGTTAAGTTAATTTACATCCATCTTATTGGAAAATACAGTTGGAAAATACGGAATCTCTGTATTTTTGTCATGAGTTTATGTAAAGCATGTGTGGTGAATGACACAATATGATAATAAAAGAAGGAAATGCATAATCTTGTCAATACTTATTAACATCAAGAGCTTACAAACATTTATTGATTTTGCGTGTAAAAACAGGTATAAAGAAGGGTTTCTTTTTTTTTTGTTTTGTTTTTTTGTTTTTGGTTTTTGGTTTTTGGGCCACACCTGGCGGTGCTCAGGGGTTTCTCCTGGCTGTCTGCTCAGAAATAGCTCCTGGCAGGCACGGGGGACCATATGGGACACTGGGATTTGAATCAACCACCTTTGGTCCTGGATCGGCTGCTTGCAAGGCAAACGCCGCTGTGCTATCTCTCTGGGCCCAAAGAAGGGTTTCTTAACTTCAGCATTATTGGTATTTTGGAAGTGATGAAATGTAGCTTCTGATTTTGATTGGGGGAATATCCAGTTCATTTTAAGCTACTCAGCAACATCTTTGGTCCCTACTGCCTAATACTAAAAATTTACACAAAGTTGTAAAAAATAATGTTCTACAAATTATAATCTGAGGAGAAATTTGTCCCCACTTTAAATCAACATCTTTAAATCTGGGAACACGTGACTAATTCAACTCTATGATGTGAACTGTCAAACTATGACCAGGCAATAAATCAATCTCCAATGAAGGCTTATTTTACAACAGATTATTTTACATGAGATTCCTGTAAAACAAAACAACAAAAAAAAAAAGAAATCTCATTTTCAAAGAATCAATGCTTAAGAAAAAATACAAACTAGAAATCTTTAGGTCTAATTTTGATCTAAGATACTAAATACTGTATATATTTTCATAAATTCATTTTTCTATATATTTTTAATTTTTTATTTAAACATCTTTATTACATACATGATTGTGTTTGGGTTTCAGTCATGTATAGAACACCACCCATCACCAGTGCAACATTCCCATCACCAATGTCCCAAATCTCCCTCCTCCCCACCCAACCCCCGCCTGTACTCTAGACAGGCTTTCTATTTCCCTCGTACATTCTCATTATTAGGATAATTCAAAACGTAGTTATTTCTCTAACTAAACTCATCCCTGTTTGTGGTGAGCTTCCTGAGGTGAGCTGTAACTTTCAGCTCTTTTCTCTTTTAAAAATGATTCAATAAATAAAATGTATTTTTAACTTTTCTTTAAAATTAAGGTAACCTATACTGATTTTGGACTTTGTTACTTTGATAATAAACTGTAATCAATGGATGCTTGTGCTTTGGATTTCTGTGTTCTCTTATGCCCTATCATTATTCTGTAACTCGTCTATCATGTTCTTGTCTATAGGTATTTATATTGGCAAACTCACTCTGAGGCTCAGAAATCTCTACTGTTACGAATTATTGTAGACAGTAAGAATGAATAAAGGATATAGCTGATATGGACTCTAATTTATTGGTTAGAATTGCTAATCTAGAAACTCACCCTATAGTTTTTAATTTTCTATTAGCAGATGTTTGCTGGTAAAACCAAAAAATTTGAGCACCAATAAAAAAAACCCATAAATTTTATGAAT
The DNA here is from genome assembly GCF_024139225.1 of Suncus etruscus. Lineage (NCBI taxonomy): Eukaryota > Metazoa > Chordata > Mammalia > Eulipotyphla > Soricidae > Suncus > Suncus etruscus. The sequence goes on along the minus strand of NC_064864.1, from coordinate 54,049,860 downwards.
AGATTGTTTTCAAATAATTTTAGGATCCAGAGAATGATTGAGAACGCAGGCTTTGTGTGCAGAAGGTGTGGATTTGGTTCTCTGCATCCTATGGTCCATTTGAACATAGCAAGGTGTTCCTAAGAATTGCCAAGTGTGGCCAAGGACCAAAAATTAAAAAAAAAAAGCAACATTATTGTGATTTCAAAACAATTTGTAAATTTTCCTTTGCATAATCTTACATTTCCATCAACTAATATAAGCTATTAAAACTTAATAGAAATACATTTAGAATAAAGACTAAGTGCTTTTTTTCAACGTAGGGAGCAGCAGGTATAGTGATTACAATTGGTTTTTCACTTGCAGATGACAATTGCTCTTTTAAAGAATGTCATAGCATTGGCAAAACAGACATTAGTAAAAAAAAAAGCTGTTTATATAGGTAAATATGTTGATTTCTTGCCTGGAATTCCAACTATTTTTATAATTTCTTCCCTCATGTTATGGTATGGGTTACTTGTTCCACATCATCTCATAAATCATAGAAGATGAAAATAGGACGTCAGGCTGCGAACATCTATGAAACTAAGCCTGCCCAGTGGGGCTCGACTGTGAAAAATTGTGAGTGATGCCTGTGTGTGTCTGTCTACTATCCGTTTGTGTGAACCTCTTGGGAGTGGGCCGAGAAGAGGCTCCAGAAAACTCGCTCTCCCAGAGGCCAATTCTAGGGCAGGAATGCCAAGGAACTGCTCCATAAAGTAAAAAACCAGCTATAAGCAGTACTTTGCAGAAGTCAGGTCCCCAGTTTGTGATGTCAGGCTGGGAAAATCTATAAAACTACGCCTGCCCAGTGGGGCCAGACTGTGAAAAATTGTGAGTGCTGCCTGTGTGTGTCTGTCTACTGTCCTGCCATGTGAACTTCTTGGGAGTGGGCTGAAAAGAGGCTCCAGCAGAGCATGGCCATTCTGCTTCGCTAATCGGTCATGCGCTCTTTCTAAGGAAAGAACACCATCACAACAAGAAGAAAAAATCACACTAAGAACTGTGCTGGATCACTGAAGCCCAGTATTTCTCTCCACACTGTCTTCTCTGCTGCATGCTCAGGCCTAAGATTTGATCCTGTGTGAGGCTTCATCCACGGAGGACTCCCCTCCCTTGGAGGCAAGTCAACCCTTCTAGAAAGGGTGAAGCCAGAAGAGTGTGGCTGCCTGCATCATTTAGCCAATGAATACACCACAACACATAGAAAAACCCACAATACAAGTGTGACAATGGGGAAACAACGCAGGCCAGCATCAGACATAGAGAATAAAGATGACAATTCTGATGACCAGATAATGACCAACCAACTAATCAACCTCTCAGATAAGGATATTAGACTAGCAATATTGAAGATGCTCAACGAACTCAAAGAAACCATGGATCGAGTTGAAGACAGAAATCACAAAACTCCAAATTGAAATAACATGTCAACTAACAGGCCTGAAAAACTCAGTAAATGAAGTGAATGACAAAATGGATAAGCTCTGGGACAGAGTATCAGAAGCTGAGAAGAGACTTGATGCTGTGGAAGATGAGATAAATAACAATTCCATACAGCAGGAGAGATTGAAAAAAATCTTAAAGCAAATGAACACAGTGGAAAAATTAGTCAAAGAATGGGAACAGATGAAAATAGAAGTCTATGATAATCTCAACAGAAGCAACTTAAGAATCATTGGAGTCCCAGAGACCCAGGAAGAAAATTTCCAGGAAGAATCAATGGTCAAGAACATCATTAAAGAGAAACTACCAGAGCTAAAGAATATATGTGATCAAATCCTGCATGCTCAAAGAGTACCAACCAAAAGAGACCCCAGAAAAACTACCCCAAGTCACATCCTACTCATAATGACAAATCCCACCGATAGAGACAGAATTCTGAAAACAGCAAAATCAAAAAGGGAAATTATATTCAAGGGAGCATACTTGAGATTACAGCAGACCTGTCACTAGAAACACACAAGGCCAGAAAGCAGTGGTGGGATATTGTGACAAGACTGAATGAAATGAATGCTTCACCTAGAATACTGTACCCAGCAAAATTCACTTTCTGGTTTGATGGAAGAATACATGGTTTCAATAATCGCACCCAAACAGAAAAATCGACCAAAATAGATAAATAAATCAAAAATAATAATAACAATAATAAATAAAGGTAATATATATTTATATAAAAATAACCAAGATTTTGTGCTTTTTGTATTTGTTTTTTCCCTCCTGCCCTGGCACAGTAAATATTGGGGTCATTCGAAAAGGAATTCACTTGGCCTAAGAGATATGGGGTTTCTCTGTCCTTGGAGCATACTGTCATGGGATCAACTCTAGACTTTGCTCATGATCAGGATCCTTTACTTTCCCGATGGTGTTTTGTTTTTTTTTTTGTTTTGTTTTTTTGTTTTGTTTTGTTTTGTTTTGGGTTTTTTTTGGTGTGTGGAAGACTTCTGCTCTATGTTTAGAGGTCTCAGTATCTGTACAGATCCTGAGGTGGGACTTATGATGAAGTCAGTCTTTGTGGTTCTAGAGGTTCTGTTACCTCAGTGTCATTTTAATCCATCTTCTGTGATTGGTGATCTTGGTCTTTGCACTAAACCTAGGGTGGCACCTAGGATAGCGTCTTTCTTTGTGCTTCCAAAAGCCCCATTCCGTTACAATTGTCTCTGCCGGACCTTTGGGACTGGGGATCATGATTATTGTGCAGGTCATAGTTCAAGCCCTAAACTAGGGCTTTTTTATTGGTCCCAAGATGTATACAGTCTGGTCGTGGTTCTTGCAGCCAGTCATCTGCAAATCCCGATCTTGGTTTTTGGACCTACCAAAGGGTGCCAAGACTTCTGGTTTTGTCTTGTCGTTAGTTGGTAAGGTAGGCTAATCTGCTCTAAGGTCAAGATGTTCGCATTTTCCTCGTTGTCAGGATAACATGTTAGAGCTGGGCCTTGTTGTTGGTCCCGCCGTATCAAGGCTGTCCCGGATAAAGTTTGTTTCCTGCAGCTGTTGTGAAGAGCTGTGCCGTTTCTATGTCGGGGATCAAGGGTTCAAGGCTGAATGAATGGTATCTAATCACCTGAGGTCTAAATTGATTCCACATGACATATTGATTATGCGATTATGACATGCGATTATTGAAAGTGTTGTCCCCAATTATATTTATTTTTTTTCTTTCTTCCTTTCTTCTCTTTCGTTATGTGTTATACCATGTTTCTTAATTCAAGACCATGGCGTGATTTTTGTTTGTTTGTTTTAGTTTTTTTGTTGTTGTTGTTGGATTGTTTGTTTTGTCTGTTCTTTGAGGTGCTTATCGATATAGCTGGAGCCCTCAATTCATGGGAGGACTGCCCTGGTTTGTCTCTAAGGAGGCGAGATTGGGGAAGAGGTGACTGGGCTGCTAGAGCAGTTCAAAAGATCTGTGGTGGTTATTCATTGAAAATGTACCTCATTATATCTGCTTTTGCTTTTCTTGGGCAGCCCTATCAGCCAACTCACCAGCTGTTAAGCAGTTTTTTTTTTTTAATTTTTATTTTTTTATTTAAACACCTTGATTACATACATGATTGTTTTTGGGTTTCAGTCATGTAAAGAACACCACCCATCACCAGTGCAACATTCCCATCACCAATATCCAAGTCTCCCTCCTACCCACCCAACCCCCGCCTGTACTCTAAACAGGCTCTCCATTTCCCTCATACATTCTCATTATAAGGAAAATTCAAAATGTAGTTATTTCTCTAACTAAACTCATCACTCTTTGTGGTGAGCTTCCTATGGTGAGCTGGAACATCCAGCTCTTTTCACTTTTGTGTCTGGAAATTATTATTGCAAGAATGTCTTTCATTTCTCTTAAAACCCATAGATGAGTGAGACCATTCTGCTTTTTTCTATCTCTCTCTGACTTATTTCACTCAGCATAATAGATTCCGTATACATCCATGTATAGGAAAATTTCATGACTTCATCTCTCCTGACAGCTGCATAATATTCCATTGTGTATATGTACCACAGTTTCTTTAGCCATTCATCTGTTGAAGGGCATCTTGGTTGTTTCCAGAGTCTTGCTATGGTAAATAGTGCTGCAATGAATATAGGTGTAAGGAAGGGGTTTTTGTACTGTATTTTTGTGTTCCTAGGGTATATTCCTAGGAGTGGTATAGCTGGATCATATGGGAGCTCGATTTCCAGTTTTTGAAGGAATCTCCATATCGCTTTCCATAAAGGTTGAACTAGACGGCATTCCCACCAGCAGTGGATAAGAGTTCCTTTCTCTCCACATCCCCGCCAACACTGTTTGTTCTCATTCTTTGTGATGTGTGCCATTCTCTGTGGTGTGAGGTGGTATCTCATCGTTGTTTTGATTTGCATCTCCCTGATGATTAGTGATGTGGAGCATTTTTTCATGTGTCTTTTGGCCATTTGTATTTCTTCTTTTCCCATCAAAAAATGGGGAGAAGAAATGAACAGACACTTTGACAAAGAAGAAATACAAATGGCTGTTAAGTAGTTTACAAGTAAATGCAATTTTTTTTTGTTGTGGGTTTTTTTTTTATATTTTATATTACATTTTGTTTAAAGTCCTATGAATGTATATGTGTGATTAAAATGGCTTTTTCTGTTTGAAAAAATAAAAATAAAAACCATTACAAAAAAAAAAAAAAGAATACATGGTTTCACAGACAAAAAACAGCTCAGAAACTTTACAGACTCAAAACCATTCTTAAAAGAAAAACTAAAAGACCTAATTTAAGACAAGACTAACAAAAAGACACACTAAATTTCTATATAAAGATGGCATTAAATCCCAAAAAAATCTTTCTTTCTACGTCAATGGACTAAATGCACCAGTTAAGAGACACAGAGTGGCTAAATGGATCAAAAAACTTAATCCAACCTTCTGCTGCCTACAAGAAATGCACCTGAATAGTCAGAACAAACATAGACTCAAAATAAAAGGCTGGAGAAAAATAATCCAAGCAAACAACACCCATAAAAAAGCTGGAGTGGCCATACTAATATCAGATAATGCAAACTTTATACTCAAGAAGGTTGAAAGGGACAATGATGGACATTTTATATTAATCAAGGGGTATATAGAGCAGGAAGAAATAACTCTCCTAAGCATATATGCACCGAATGAGGGGCCAGAAAAATATTTAATACAATTGTTGACAAATTTGAAAAATAATATCAATAACAACACAATAATTGTGGGGGACCTCAACACGACTTTGTCAACACTGGATAGGTCAACCAGACTGAAACCCAACAAGAATATACTAGACCTGAAAAGAGAAATGGAAGAAAGAGGCCTAGTTGATATATATAGGAAACACCATCCCTGAAACCTGGATATACATTCTTCCCCAATGTATATGGGACATTCTCCAGGATAGACTACATGCTGGCACATAAAACATACCCCCATAATATCAAGTGGATAGAAATTTTGCAGACTATCTTCGCTGAACACAAGGCCCTAAAATTATTTGTGAATTCCAAAGGGACACAGAAGAAAAACTTTAACACATTGGAAGTTAAGCAGCCTCATACTTAATAACCAGGGGGTCCGAGATGAAATCAAAAGTTTCCTGGAAACAAATGACAATAAAGACACAAACTATCAGAACTTATGGGACACAGCAAAAGCATTACTGAGAGGAAAATTTATAGCTTTGCAAGCACACATCAGGAAGAAAGAAGGGGCTTACCTGAGTAGCTTAATGACACAGCTAATAGAACTAGAAAGTGCTCCACAACAGGACCCAAAAATAGAAAGACAGAAGGAAATAACAAAGCTGAGAGCAGAAATCAATGAAGTGGAAACCCAAAAAACAATCCAAAATCAACGAAAGCAGAAATTGGTTCTTTAAAAAATAAACAAGATTGTTTGACCACTGGCAAAACTAACAAAGAAAAAGAGAGAGAGAAACGATAACTCATATTAGGAATGAAAAAGGAAAGATAACTACTGATATGGCAGAGATTCAAAGGATAATCAGAAACTACTTTGAGAAACTCTATGCCACTAAAAATGAGAACCTGGAAGAAATGGATAAATTCTTGGACTTATATAATCTTCCCTGGTTGAAGGAAGAGGATGTAGCATATCTAAACACCCCCATCACTATTGATGAAAGTAAAACGGTAATCAAATGTCTGTCCAAACACAAAAGCCCAGGCCCAGATGGATTCACTAATGAATTCTTCAAACTTTCCAAAAGGAACTACTATCAATCCTGGCAAGACTCTTTCATGAAATTGAACAAATGGAAACACTTCCAAATAGCTTTTATGAAGCCAACATCACGTTGATACCTAAACCAGACAGAGATGCTACAAAAAAAGAAAATTACAGACCAATATCCCTGATGAGTACAGATGCAAAGATCCTCAACGAAATCCTGGCAAATAGGATTCAATGCCTCATTGATAAGATGATCCACTATGATCAAGTAGGTTTCATCCCAGGAATGCAAGGATGGTTTAACATCCATAAATCTATCAACATAATACACAACATCAACAAGAAAAATAAAAACCACATGATTTTATAAATAGATGCAGAAAAAGCATTTGATAAGGTCCAACACCCATTCTTGATCAAAACTCGCATCAAGATGGGAATGAAAGGAACCTTTCTCAATATAGTTAAGGCCATCTACCACAAACCAGTAGCAAATATTATCCTCAGTGGTGAAAAACTAAAAGCCTTCCCTCTAAATTCTGCCACAAGACAAGGCTGTCCTCTCTCACCACTCCTGTTCAACATATCACTGGAAGTACTTTCTATAACAATTAGGCAAGAAAAAGATATCAAGGGAATCCAGATAGGAACGGAAGAAGTCAAGTTCTCACTGTTTGCAGATGACATGATACTCTACTTACAAAACCTTAATGACTCTACAAAAAAGCTTCTAGAAACAATAGACTCATATAACAAGGTGGCAGGCTACAAAATTAACACACAAAATCCAATAGCCTTTCTATACACCAATAGTAATAAGGAAGAAATGGACATTAAGAAAACAACCCCATTCAAAATAGTGCCACACAAACTCAAATATCTTGGAATCAACTTGACTAAAAATGTGAAGGACCTATACAAAGAAAACTATAAAACTCTGCTCGAAGAAATAAGAGAGGACATATGGAAATGGAAACACATATCCTGCTCATGAATTGGCAGGATTAACATAATCAAAATGGCAATACTCCCCAAGGCATTATACAAATTTAATACAATCCCTCTACAGATACTCATGACATTCTTCAAAGAAGTGGATCAGGCACTTTTGAAATTCGTTTGGAACAATAAACACCCTAGAATAGCTAAAGCAATCATTGGGAAAAAGAATATGGGAGGAATTACTTTCCCCAACTTTAAACTGTACTACAAAGCAATAGTTATCAAAACAGCATGGTATTGGTATAAGGACAGGACCTCAGATCAGTGGAATAGGCTTGAGTACTCAGAAAATGTTCCCCAGACATACAATAACCTAATTTTTGATAAAGGAGCAGGAAATCCTAAATGGAGCAGGGAAAGCCTTTTCAACAAGTGGTGTTGGCACAACTGGCTAGCCACTTGCAAAAAATTGAACTTAGCCCCCCAGTTAACATCATGTATGAAGGTAAAAACCAAATGGATTAAAGACCTCGATATCAGACCAGAAACCATAAGATATATAGAACAACATATAGGCAAAACACTCCAGGACATTGAAACTACAGGCATATTCAAGGAGGAAACTTCACACTCCAAGCAAGTGAAAGCAGAGATTAACAGATGGGAATATATTAAGCTGAGAAGCTTCTGCACCTCAAAGGAAGTAGCACCCAGGACAAGAGCCAACCAATGAGTGGGAGAAACTATTCATCCAATACCCATCAGATAAGGGGCTAATCTCCAAAATATACAAGGCACTGACAGAACTTTATAAGAAAAAATCATCTAATCCCATCCAAAAATGGGGAGAAGAAATGGACAGACACTTTGACAAAGAAGAAATACAAATGGCCAAAAGACACATGAAAAAATGCTCCACATAACTAATCATCAGGGAGATGCAAATCAAAACAATTATGAGGTACCACCTCACACCCCAGAGATTGGCACACATCACAAAGAATGAGAACAAGCAGTGTTGGTGGGGATGTGGAGAGAAAGAAACTCTTATCCACTGCTGGTGGGAATGCCGTCTAGTTCAACCTTTATGGAAAGCAATATGGAGATTCCTCCAAAAACTGGAAATCAAGCTCCCATACGATCCAGCTATACCACTCCTAGGAATATACCCTACGAGCACAAAAATACAATACAAGAACCCCTTCCTTACACCTATATTCATTGCAGCACTCTTTACCATAGCAAGACTCTGGAAACAACCAAGATGCTCTTCAACATATGAATGGCTAAAGAAACCATGGTACATATACACAATGGAATATTATGCAGCTGTCAGGAGAGATGAAGTCATGAAATTTCCTATACATATGTACACGGAATCTATTATGCTGAGTGAAATAATCAGAGAGAGAGAGAGAGAGAGAGAGAAACCCAGAATGGTCTCACTCATCTATGGGTTTTAAGAAAAATGAAAGACATTCTTGCAATAATAATTTTCAGACAGAAACGAGAAAAGAGTTGGAAGTTATAGCTCACTTCAAGAAGCTCACCACAAAGAGTGATGAGTTTAGAGAAATAACTACATTTTGAACTGTCCAAATAATGAGAATGTACGAGGGAAATTGAAAGCCTGTCTAGAGTACAGGCGGGGGTCGGGTGGGGAGGAGGGAGATTTGGGACATTGGTGATGGGAATGTTGCACTGGTGATGGGTGGTGTTCTTTACATGACTGAAACCCAAACAGGTCTCACATTAATAGATGAAATTGTTAATTGCTTTAAGCAGGAAGATTTGTTTAAAGTGACATGTAAATTCCAATACCTTGATCTTACCAGGCACTAAATCCCTTATCGTTCTGAGGATTCCATATGAATATGTTCTCACCAGCCTACTAGAGGATAATAGACCTTGTAGAAATAGTGGTGCTTAGGATAATACCTTAAGTTGAGACTTACTTCACTCCAAGATAAGGGTGTTTTCCCTCCAAAATTATTAATGACTAGTATATGATCCCCCATACCCCCATTATTTTGAAGCTTTTAGTGCCAGAATTTATTTCTAAATCTTTCTAGAAAAATTAACTTACTTACAACGAAGCTGGGGCCAGAGAAATAGTACAACATGCAGGGAACATATGTTTTATGTGTTTAATAGAGGTTTCATCCCAAGACCACATATGTTCCCCTGAGTACTGACAGGAGTAATCCTTCTATTAAGATCCTAGAATAAATGACTGAAATCACAATAATATTTGTAATTAAGATGCTTAAAGATATTATAAATAAAAAAACAAGATTGATAAAACAAAAAAAAAATCCTGGAATAAGTCCTGAGCACTACAGGGTATGGTCCTCCCCCAACTCCCCAGAGAGATTGAAGTCGAGACAAATATTCTGTTTCTCTTTGCTTCCTCACACACATTGTAGTTGATTCTAATTTTGATTAGCCCTGTGGTACACTGTGTTTGTAAAAGAGTGACTGATAACTGCAGTGTTTGCTCTGTTACAGGTTATGTTTTTCTGGAAATTAAAACCTCAGCTCCCAGCTTACCTGCAACCATCTGCTCTTTGTTCATAACACCAATAGGCCCTTATTTCAGTGTCTCTCCATGTTACATAACCTTCTGTGCATCATTTCTCTTTATTAAATTTAAATTCTGAAATGTCATATTGAAATAATAATCCAAGAAGTTGCATTTTTATGGAAAGCACGAGGCTAATTTGATGTTTTTGTACAACTAGGGCTTAAATATGCAAGAATGTAACATTGGAGCAGTGGTTCCCAAATAGGGGCGCGCCCCTAGGGGGTCCCGAGGCTCCATAAAGGGGGGCGCGTTTGACCTCGGCAAACACTGTCATAACAATTTTATCCCCGTGTTTATGTCTCTCTATGTCTCTGGAGCTGAGAGACTGTGTCCTGTTTCAAACCCCACTTTGAAAAGCTATGCATTGCAAAACGTGCTCATTGTAGCATTGTAGCCATTAATCCAGACATCACCTCTGATTAAAAAATCAGCTCAAATAACTTTATATATTTTTGTTTTGCAGGTTAAAGCTTTTTTAAATAAAGATACTATTTACAGTCGTGCAGGGGGGGCACGAAAAATGTTTTCTTCTTCCTAGGGGGGCATACAAAAATAATTGAGAATCACTGCATTGGAGCAATATATGCTGCATATATTAATTTTCTGAGAAAGTAGCTTAGGAAAATTATGTTTGTCTTTATTTCAACAAAAGTAAATGGGCTCATATGTATTAATCTAAGGAAATCACTTGGGAGACTAGGATAATGTGGGTTGAATCACATCTGTTACATGCACTTTTAGACTAATATTTAGTTAAATGATCACACACATTCCTATTTGAAAAAATAAATAGCTCTTGAATGAATGATCAAGCATTGTCATTTGCTGAGTAGACTTATGACTTTACGTTTCAATGGTATAATAGAATTATATAATAATATTAGTATTGAGCTGCATTGACTAGCCATTTGGGTTTCCTTCATTAAGCATGCAACCACTCTGGTTTTGGTTTTCCCATTGATAAATACAATTTTTGCCCACACCCCACTCACCACATCAAAAAGTTGTTAAAATGTTTAAATAAGGCATTATATATAAAAACATGTTTTATATATATACATATATATAATATATATAAAATCCAAACTGGATTATAAAGGACAATTTGTTTTGTTTTGCAACAAGTCTTCATCATGGGTTTATCATTATAATCACTATGACCCTTAAAAAGGTACTGCTTTTTTATAATTTTACAATTAAATTCCTTGAACATAAATTCATTAGAAATCTTATTAAAATATTTTCAAGTGATACTAATAAAGAGTGAAAAGTGAAGAATTAGTCAACTGCCTTAACAGTAAAGACACTCATTTTGATTTTGGACATTTTTTGTTGTGCCCCTTTGGTAGATAAATGCTCTTTAGAGGAGTTCTCTATAAAAAGAAGATTATCTGCACTACATCTCCAGACTGAAATAAGAAGGTATTAAGGGGCTTAGGATGGACTCATATTCGATCCCTTGCATCCTATATGGTCCGCCAAGTTAGGAGCGATTTTGAGCACAGAGCCAGGAGTAACCCCAGAGCTTGACAGGATGTGGCCCCAAAACCAAAAACAAACAAACAAACAAACAAAAAAAAAACAAAAAAAAAATCAAAGCTCAAGTTTCCTAGGTCAGACACGTGCAAGGCAAACACCTTACCTCTGCACCATTGCTCCAGCCCTAATACTTTAGTATTTTATGGCCGGAGAGATAGTTCACCCTAGGGCGTTTTTCTTGCAGGAGGCCAACCCAGGATGGAACTAGATTTAATACCCTGCATCCTATATGGTACCCCAAGGAGTCTGCCAGGAGCGATTGTTGTTGTCGTTGTTGTTGTTTGGTCATACCCAACCCGGAGCTATTTCTTAATGCAGAGGCAGAAGTAACCTCTGAGCACCGCGGGGTGTGACCTCCCAAAAAAAGAACTTAAACAAAACCTTAGATATATATTTTATGTAAGAAATCATATCCCCTCTAATTTATCATATTGCAAACAAAAATACTGTGAAACAATTCATCTTGTAAGATTATGATAAGAAAGAACATATTGGAGGGACTAGAGAGCTAGTTCAACAGGTATTTTCTATACACATGATCAGACTAGGTTTAATACCTAGCATTCTATATAGTTCTGCAGCACATCACTCACAATTATTACTGAGTAAAGAGTTGAGACTATCCCTTGAACATTGTTGGTTGTTGCCCAAAAACAAAATCAACATATTCAAAATTACTTTAAAAATTATATTCTTTATTTGGGGAGGGAGTTACAGGCCAGATCTAACAGTGCTAAGACCTTACTTCTTGCTCTATGCTTAGGGATCTTTTCCTGTGTATTTTTTTTAAAAACCATATACTACCCATCTGGTGCCTGAAATGATCTTTATTCTAAATAAAGTTATCCCAATTGATTGGAATTTAATGGCTAGAATATGTCTTGGACTTTTGAGAGAAATCATGTAAAATTCCATTCCCTTCATTTTCCTAATGACAGAAAGACTGGTTTAACTTATAAATATTTGTACTTTGTTATTAAAAATGTGACCCTTGAAAATTAGTAGATGATAAAATTAGGCATTTTACTAATGATTCTAATATCATAAATACATGATTATATTATCTAAAGTGACTTTATTCCTTATCAGCATACATACAGTTCTACTATATCCATTGGACTGAGCTGCTCTCAGTGATGAATGAACTGAGATCCCCAGGTTTGTGATTCAATAGAGCAAAAAGATGAAGTTTTTGTTTTATCAGTGTATTCTCATGTGACTTTATCATGCCTGGTAAGAAAAATTGCAACTCTTTTAGTAAATCTTTTCCATTCCTCTTTTTTTTTTGGGGGGACCACACCCATTTGATGCTCAGGGGTTACTACTGGCTATGCGCTCAGAAATTGCCCCTGGCTTAGGGGAACCATATGGGAACAATATGAGACCATATGGTTCCCCCATATGGGACACTGGGGAATCGAACTGCGGTTCTTCCTTGGCTAATGCTTTCAAGGCAGACACCTTACCTCTAGCGCCACCTCGCTGGCCCCTTTTCCCTTCCTCTTAATGAGACTGAGTGTGTTAGCATCATTGTGACTTTGGCAAGCTATCTGTACAGTGTCAGTTGTTCCTATCTGATCTTGCTCCAGATAGCTTTCATAATTACATCTGCAGATATTGTTAAGGAACTTCAGTATACAAGTCAAAAATGAGACTCAGCAGGTAATGAAAATGAGCTGTTTTTCAAAGGATTCTTCGCTATGTAAAAACAAATGCATTAATTTTCTCAAAGTCTAGTATTATACTGCAAGTTAAAGAGGTATGAAATACTGAACAGTGTATTATCAAATTATTTGTGATAGATAATTGATTCTCAAATTATTTGTGATAGACAATTGATTCAATTCCTCCCTTTATTAATGAAGCATGGAAGTAATGCCAAATTAAGAATAAAATTTACCTGAGCTATTTAAAAAAATATTGAATTAAAATATTCTTAGTTTGTCTAAAATTTGACAATAATAATGGAGATAAATGTCAAAAATTATTATTTATTTCCATATTTGAGGTAAGAGAACAGATTAAAAAATAAATCTATTTATTCATGATGACACAAAACCATTTAAGAAATCAACTATCTACTAATTATAATGGAGTGGGTTTTTTTCTAGTTCTGAATAACATAATATTGTCTCTATAACAGCAAGAACAAATTAAGGAATATTAACTCAGTATTTCATCTCCTTCCTGGGACTGTATCAGAAGTCAAAGTTAAAAGATGTGTAATGTTTAATAAACAGTATTGCTGTTGGTGAGGACAGGAGTATGGGAATGGACTGAGAAGCCACGTATGCAAGAGTATGCACTATATATTTAAATCATATCTCTGGCCCTCTAGCACATTTCATATATAAAAACAAAGAAGTGTAATATATAAAAACAAAGAAGTGTAATATTTCATAGATGCAGAGTCTGAGTTTTAAAATATGACATAATTCTTGCTTTATTTTTAATTTCCCCTTTTATCCTTAATTTTCTTGTTGTTTTGAATTCCTGCGACACACTAAAGATGCACATACCTTGTTCCAGTATGCTGTTGATCACAATCTATTGATACACTACAACTGAACTATTTTTTCATCCCTTTGAAAGTCCTAACTCAAATATGCAATCCTTGGTCCTCTTACAAAAGAGTTTGATCAAAATTCAGTTAAGGAAAATATTTAATTAACTCACATGTCTATTGCCTGGGCAAATAAATTTATTTTATCAGGAAGTAGAGTCATTGTAGCCCTTGTACATCTCTTTCTCAGCACAGAACCTGGGTAGTCTTTCCAGGATTGTAATTTCAATGTGGATCACATGACATCAATAAGCTCAAAACACACACACCAACACCAGCAACATGGTTACCACCACCACCACTACAAGCATAGTATAAGTTGGTGTAAAGAAAAATTCTTCACTATCTTTTTTCTCCTACTTTTAAAGTGGGATTACTTAATAGATATCAAATTGAAAGACTTGTTCGATATTTCAAAATCACAGAAAGGATGTGCAACTCTCAGTCAATTTATACATAGCAATATCATAACAAGAAGACTAGGTAAAAACACTTGAATATAGTACTGCCTTATAGATTATTTGTAGAGTTAGACATTCTAGTTCATACAGATTATTTATATATTGTGTTGCTTTATTTTATTTCTGTGAAACTTTTAAAGAAATATTTTGATAAGTTTTGAAATAATTTTTCCTCCTATAATGAGTCTTTAGCTTCCAGTATGCACAAGATAGTTCTGCTAGTGAATAAAAATACTGAATTAGGTCATTTTAACATTTAAAATATATCAAGTGTTCTAGCACTAATTCCTTAATATAATAATGATTGTTTTTCCTTTTTAAATATTCTATATAAGTACACTTTAATTTTAAATATATATACATATATATTCCTAGTGTATATAGATGATAACTGGGTGGTTCATTATTTTGACCACATATATGTAACTTTGGACATACAATTTTTCTAATATGTGCCAATAATATTTTCTTTTAACATGATTAACATGACAGTAGAAATAGTCCTGCATGACACCTAGAAAGGAAATAGAGATTCTTTAGGGTGTTATTAAGACTTTCCAGTTTTATCATACTTGGCAAATTTGTTTCTATAAAGGCAAGAGAAAAAATTGTACATTTTGTTCTTTTTGTTTTTCTTTGTGTGGGGGCACACCTGGCAGCATTCAGTGATTACTACTTCCTTTATGCTCAGAAATCATTCCTTACAGGCTCAGGGGAATATAAGGGATGCTGGGGAAATCAGACCCGGGTTGGCCGCATGCAAAGGCAAATGCCCTCCCGCTGTCCTATTGTGCCACTATTCCAAAATTGTACATTACATTGCAGAGGTCAATGATGAACACTGTACTCCAATTCCTAAAACATTGGCATATAAATAATGCTGCTGTAAGTGGAAATTTATTGCATGAAGAGGAAAGTATCAAGATTAGTTAGTATGATTAAATTGAATAATAAATTAGGATCTAGTGAATTACAGATATATAAATGTCATAATGTATATATGTATGAGATTTAGAATGCAAACTTGCTGAATTCCTGACATGTTATCTGGAGTCTAGCAATGTATATCTAAAGGTTTTTATTAATTTTGAGTGCTAAGTGTTCTCACACTCTGACATTTTAAGATGCTGATTTCTAATCTTTCTACTGATCATAGTTTAAAAGACATATCTCAAACATAGCACAGCTACACTATAAGAAATAATCTGGAAAATTATTAATGCTTGGAAAACTGAGTCAACGAAGATAAGATAATAATCTATGTGTTTTGAGTCTCAGAGAATTTCATGGTTAAGAAAGATCTGTTATGTTCGAGAAACTTTATACTCTGTGGGATCCCCTCCCCCAGTTTCTTATTTATCCCACCTGAATGATCAGAACTGCCCACGACTGGAATGGGTGGGTAGGAGTCTGCATGGGGTGGGGGGGAGGGAGAGAAGGGATAAGAAGGAGAGTTAGAGAAGTGAGAGAGGCGAATGGCAGAAGTGAGAATGGGCAGAAGCGAGAATCAGCAGAGCGATTCAGCATCAGATTCAGTATCACCAATTCAGCATTAGCAATTGAGCATCATCAAAGAAGCAGCAGCTGTAGCATCAAGTTGGTCAGCCTGGAAGCCAGTTAGGAAGCTTGGAAAAAGCAGCTGAAAGTGTGACTGAGGTCGAGAGAGCCAGGAGTAGAGAAGTAGCTGCTAGGAAAAGAGTTTAAGAGTCCATGTGAGGAGGTGTGCATGGCGGTAGGAACTGTGAAATAAAGCTGGCTGACTCCTGGAACTTCCTGACTGCTTTGTGAATCTCTCCGCCCTCACCCTGCAATCTTCAGACTGGCCAGGCCATAGGCGCTGTAAGAGCCTGGTCGAGCTCAGAAAGACCTCACCATCCCCCTACCAACTCCAGGACCTTTTAATTTATATTAAGAGAACAGGCTAAATAGAAGTAATGCCCTAAATGTAGTAAATATTTCCACCAATTTTTAAAAAATTTTTCTACACTGAAAAAACTAAGGAGCATTCATTCCCTGAAATACTTACGGTAGTATCTATATCGAGAGGTCTCAATAAACACATTTCTTTATTTAAATTTGGGGGGGATGTTCACAGCTGGTGATGGTGCTCAGGGCTTCCTCCTGTATCTGTACTCAGCAATCACTCATAATTGCAGTGGGGACCATAGGATATAGAGATGGAATTCAGATTAGCAGTATGAAGGAATGTCCAGTCTGCTGTACTCTCTCCCAGCCCAAGACAATTTCTTTAATCCTGATTCATGGGTAAAAATATTTGGTTTTGTGCAATGCATAGATAGTACAATAGATAAGGCTCTTTCTTTGTAAGCAGATGATCTGACTCAAATCTCAGCAACCCAAATGGTCCTGCAAACCCAACCAGAAGTGATGCCTGAGTACAGTCATGTATAAACCCAGAAAAGAGCCATAGTTGGACTTCTAATAAACAAAAGAAGAAACAAAAATATAAAGGATTTACATTTTTGGAGATGAAATTGTGTTAAATTTAATGTAGTATAAATTAATATTATAGTGAGTTTGCTTCCCAACCACTGAATCTAAAAATATGGCTCAAAAATTCTAATTATATGTTGCTTACAAATATGTACACTATATATGAATATATCTTTATACACTCTATATCGATAGATATAGAAAATATATAGTTATCAATGCATATATTGATATGTATCTATAAATATACATTGTATAAATTTTTCATAAAATGAATAAAGGGATCAAGTCATATGTATTTTTGAAGTAGTTGAGAATTACTTTAATTATTGAAGCCACATTACCTCTATAATACTGAATGTGTATTATGTTGTATTAATAAATGTTAATTTTTTCTTAATGGTGATTTAAATTTTTCAATGTGTTATCTCTACTTTTTATTATTGCATCATAATGATTATAATAGTATTTACATTTTGATTTTGATGCATAATTACCATACCTCCTCAAATGTACAATGAATACATTTTTATTCTTCCCTCCCATAATTCCTCCTGTTATAATTTACATTAATCAGGTAAATTACATTATTATTAAATAATTTATCTTATTATACTATTTTACTTATATACCTTATTTTACTGTTCAGTATATTTATAAACATTTACATATATGTATAGATATTTGTCTTCCTATCAATTGGTATTTACCTGTTTATTTTATGCACTGTTTTACAATACAGTTTATTGTAGGGTTTTATACATATACAATCTAGTACCAGTAGTAACTTGTCACAGAGTGTTCCACTTTCTTCCACCATTGTCCCTATTGTCCCAACCTACTCTTTCATTTGGTATGTTTATACTGTTTCAGTTCGCTATTTTCCTTGCTATTGGACACTTTTTTATTAATTACTTTATTTAAACACCATGGCTATAAGATTATTCATAATACATTTGTTGTTTTTTGCACAGTTAAAGTCATATAATATACAATACCCTTTACCAGTGCACGTTTCCCACCACTGATGTCTCCAATTTCCCTGCCATCCTCCTTTATGCCTTCTGACCTGCCTGTCTCTGGGACATACATTTTTTCTTTTCTCTTCTCTCCTCCACTCCACTACTCTCCCCTCTCCTCTTCTCCCTCTTCTTCCTCCCTCTCCTCCCATCCACAATGTCTGGACTAACTTTTATGAGGAAACCACTTCCTAGACTTCAGCCTCATCACCACAGAACAGAAATACAGTACTACCTTCCCTTCTGGACTGCAGAAGACCCATCTGAAAAACAGGAATGGAAAACAACTGGGGAAGTAGGAGACAGGCTGTTTGCTGTTTTATCTTGAGCAATCTTTTTTTCTTGGATTAGTATACACAATTTTATATAACTAAATTGAATCATTCAGAGGAAATAAACATAGTTTTAGAATCTCACAGCCATTCAAGACTTAATGGAACAAATAGCAAAAACACCAACAGACATATTCAAGACTGGAAATTAAAACTAAACAAAAACAAAGGTGCAGTTCCAGATGGTTTTACAAGTGGTTTCTTAAAGGTTTAGAGTCAAAGGAGCACTGTAAAAACAATGTTAGAGTGGCAATTATTGTTTGCATAGGCCCACCAAGGTATGGGGGACATGGAAAGGAAAACATTGGCCTAAATACAAAGAGACCTTACCCCTGAAGTTTCCTGACATAAATCCAATTCTAGGCTCCAGGCAAACTAGTTTGTCCAATCCAGGTCATTTTCTGTAGTGCCAATATAGTTTTATTTTTCACACAGTCTCTGTTGTTGGTATCTGTTTCTGTACGAAAGATCCTGGAAACTGTATATCCTACATTGAAGTCCGGATGGTGCATAGCGTTGTCTGATTTCAACTCACAATTAAAGGACAATACAGAAAGCCCTGCCCAGTATGCATGTCATTGTTGTTGTTTAAATCTTCTCAGTGTTAAGGGAAGACTCTTTTGAGTAAATCAATGTCAGAGCAGCAGTAGGGTCTTCCCTGGTAGAGGATTGCTTCCAGGTGATGTCATAGACAACTTTGGATGTTTCATAGATGGCTTCCCTGGTTCAGGGGTGAATGGAGAATGCCCAAACCTCTGAGGCCTGTGACAAGTCATCATGTCAATGTTCAGGGTGTAAGGTCCCATTGCAACACAGGATTTGTGTGTTCCTATCTCTATTAGATAAGAACTTGTTTGTATGTATAGTATTTTCCATTTTAATGTGCCCATGCAAACAAGGAATAATGCCACCTGGCGTTATCAGTGCATAAGGGGTCCACAAGAACAAGTCCAACAATCCCCATGACCTGGTTCAAACATAAGCATTAAACTGAGGGACTCTTTCACCAAAATTCCTTATTGAACAGTTCACAAGAGAAAAAAAGATAAAAAGTGGGGAAAATAAACAATCTAACTTAAGACAGTGGACACAATTGACACAGTTTAAGGGGATATTCAATAATAGTTATAGCTATAGTTGAGCTATATATAGCTATAGTTATAGCTATAGCTACAATGTTCAAATATGGTATCCCACCCGAACTGCTTTCTTCTCAGCCTGAGAGTCCATCCTCCCATTTTTATTTTAAATATATATGGTAGCGCCCCTGCATGGTTTTTGAAGTGGAGACCAATGAGAAAAAAATACTAGTGAATGTCACAACATAATGTTCCGACATACATCAGTGCTGCGTTGGCCCGCCATCTACCCCACGTGCCCCCCACCCTTAGTGTAGGGAGAGAAAAGGGGAAAGCCTGAGGACCACTATAGAGTCCACCTGGGCCGGCATCCAGGGAAGGCCTGGAATAGGGGAGAAATAGGGGGACAGCTGGGGGCCTGCCAAGCCTCCCAGCACCCCCCCCCCGCAAGCTAGGGAGTAAGCCTCCGGAATGGGTATCCCCTAACCCCATACCTGGGAAGAGCTGGCCTCCAGGATCAAGGCACCAGAAGCCAGCTATCTGCTGGCCTTTCCCTCTGCTCTTCCCTGCTAGAGTAGGGAGGGGGGAAGCCTGGGGACCCCTAATAAAACCCACCTGGAACCCACAGCAGGCCACCCGAGGTGGCACTCAGGACAGGTCTAGAGTCCAGGGGAGAAATAGGGGAACGGCTGGGGGCCTGCCAAGCCTCCCAGCTCCCCCAAGCTAGGGAGTAAGCCCCCGGAATGGGGTGTTCTCTAACCCCATACCTGGGAAGAGCTGGACTCCAGGATCAAGGCACCATAAGCCAGCTTTCTGCCCTGCCCCTCCCTCTGCTTTTGGACACTTATTATACCTTTATTTTTATATACTTACATTTTATAAATATATATTATATAATATATATGAATTAATATAAATATATTATAAATACATATATTTTACCTTTCTATTTTATATCCCATGTATGAAAGAGATCATTCTGTGTCTGCCCTACTTCATCTGATTATATTTATTAATTGTGATACTTTCCAGTTTTCCTTAGAAAATATAAACATAGGGCTGAAGTGGTAGCACATTTGTAGGGCATTTACCTTGCATGTGGCTGACCAAGGACGGATACAGGTAAGATCCCTAGCATCCCATATTGTCCCTCGAGCCAGGATAGATTTCTGAGTTCAAAGCCAGAAGTAACCCCTCTGTGCCACCAGCTGTGGCCCTGAAAAAAAAAAACAAAAACAAATTAAAATGCAAACACAAACTATTATGATTTTTTATTTAATAATATGATTGATCTATGGCACCTCATCTGATCCCATGAACCCCTCCAGGATTGATCCCTGAAAGCAGAGCCAGGAGTAAGCCCCCAAACAGACAAAAAATATTTAAATTATTTTAATTGACCTAAGTACTTACTATCTTACTTATAATTTAACTATCTTTTAAAATATACTGATTGCCAATAAATTTTATATAATCCCTCAATAATTTTCTTATAATTGTATTATACCATTCTTGCAAAAATAAAACATTATTTAAAACAAAATGAAAATCTGGTTCTGTGGTTTTTTTTTTATTAACTCTTCAAATTGTTGATTTTGTTAAATTCTGTAGCTGGCCTTTTAATTTTATACTCAATATGAACTTTCTGACAATGCTTTCAGAAAACAATTGTTTCATTCATTTGTTTTATAACTTTCAAGGTAAATGAGACCCTGAAGTTTTCTATATTTTATTGCAGTTAGTAAACATAAGTTTGGGGAATAATATTCTTAAAGTTGAAGCGTACCATTATATATCCAGGAACATTGCTCAATAATAGCCTCTCCCATGATAAATCCTTTATATTTGTACCCTTGACTGAGGATGTTCTCTGCTTTTTTGGTAGTATTACCCATCTAAATGTATGAACAATTTGGGAGTAGTCATGCTTTTCAAGAAACAATGATAATTGTCAGGCAATTCAGCAAAATGAGGGCTTGGAATGCTAATCTCAAGTACATTTCCTTTGTATACTTTTATAAATAAAATGTCATCTTTAGAAGATCATTTCATTTTTCAGAGTTAATATGAAGAAGTAAAGTATTCACATGTTTGTTTGAAATGAACTATAAAAATGACAGCTTATAGGAGTGAATGAACATATCATTTGTAGTGGCAGTATAGGTGAGATATTGGACATAAATACACAGGTGATTTTTGGTCTTAGCCTATGCTTAGTAAATAGATTGATATATTTTCATGGTCTCAGTTTTCATCAATATCAAAATAAGACTATCACTGTTATTAAATATTTGACATGTTATTCCATATATTACATATTATTTACTTGAATTTTACTTTACATCAACAGTGATTCTAAATGCTTAAAATTCAAATGTATTTCAAATTGTATTCAATTCAATTGTATTCAAATTCAAATTGTATTCAAAATGCATGTATTTTGCAGACTTTATTGAAAGATAAAATTAGCAATTTTTCTTCAATTAAAAAGGTAGTATCTTTTTTGGTTTTTGGATTTTGGGTCACAGCCAGTGGTGCTCTGGATTATTCCTGGCTCTACACTCAGAAGTCACTCCTGGCAGACTCGGGGTACCATATGGGATGCCAGGATTTAAAACGGGGTCAGTCCTGTGTTAGCCCTGTGCAAGGCAAATGCCTTACCGCTATGCAATTGCTGGGGCCCTGTAAGTATGCATTTTTGACTTGTTTACTAACTGCAATATTCATATTTTAGTTTTTGTACTGTAATTATCAAATGGTGGTTTTGGAACCACTTGTTACTTTTTGCTTTATTGTATGTTCCTTGAATTAATATAATAATGGATAAGAATTTGTGCTCTCTTATCTTACATTTAGCTATTGAATTTCCCTTAAAACATACCTGATAAACTTTAAATAGCAACTTTTTTCCATTTTATTAGAAATTGATTTTATCTCCTCTGTTTTATCAAAGTAACTCATGGGCCCCATCATTGTCACTGCATGGCATTTCTCTATAACTATACTTGACAGGGTAGACCAGAATAAATCTGCAATATTGACTACCAATTAACAATTAAAATGAAGGGCATTATCATAGTTGACAGTAAAACTGAGTAAGCTGAGCTAAAAAGTACAGGGTTGGTATGTCTTCCAGAAATACTGTGTTTCATTCAAGGTTGGGAAATAAATCAAACTTAACAGGCCTTATCATTGAATATGTTTTCATTTTGCACTCTCTGCTGCCTTCCTTGTAATTCTAGCTCTAATAATGTTTCTCTTCTTTCCTTCAGGTCCTGAAATAGCTGCAGTTTTTCCTAATTAATTGTGGCTAATGAATACCAGGGATCTTTTAGGTGCTTAATAGCTTTTTTGAAGGGGAGGCACAACTATTTGAATTCAGGATTACTCCTTCTCTGTGCTTACTCTCTGCTTACTCCTTCTCCTGACTATATTTGGGGGAATAGTCTGAGATAAAACCTAGATCAGCTGTATGCAAGGCAGAAACCTTATATGATGTAATATCTTTATTTTTCCATCCTATAACTTTCTAATTAAGGAAAGGAGTTAGTCTGTTTATTCTAATACTACTGCACAGGTTAAAAGTGACCATGCAGGAAATGTCATTAGAGATTTCCAAGAAAGTCAGTGTTGTTTTTATTTTTATTGCTGTTTTTCATTTGGGGTTTCTTTGATGTTTATTGAGAGTACAATGTAAGAGATCATTCTCATTTTGCTTTTGATTTGAACAAGAACAACAAACAATGCTTTATCTGAAAAGAAGATAATTAACCTGATCTAATAATGAAAGTGCTCAACACATGATTATAGAGTTGCTATTCATAGTTGTAAGACAATCAGTATTATTTTGTAATTGTCTTTTTATGTTAGGAGTTAGTGTTTGCTGAGGCAGTGAGAAGATAATTTAGAGCTTAAATGATGATTTATAGAATGATGAATTTTAATAGTAGTTAATGTCTTTATGAATATGATTATTTGTGTGAACGTTTTTGTTTTATGAATAAGAAATGCAAATTGAAGGGAAACTTCATAGCATGTTTAATTTAATGGTAAATATTTCATTAGAAAATAGTAGAAAACCATCTCATGGTAGTGTAAAGCTACTAGTAGGGTGATATTTTAACATAAAAATCAGTATTTCTATGTGATTTTTTTCTGAGATGCATACTTCTCTAAGTGCTAGATACATTTTCAGGATAGTTGAAATATACCTGCTGACTGATATATGTATGTTAGTTTACTTACACTTGGAGGCAGTAGAGATTGGATTCTTACAAATACCAACAAGGAAATCTAAATTTTAACATAATTAGAATAAAAATTGCAGTTAGAATAATTTGATGATCTGATTGGAAAGCCTTACATTAAAATTCTCTTCAACTAGCATTATGGAAATTTGTATGAAATTATAGTTATTTTCTACTGACACACTCCAAGTGCAATATGGAGGAGATATAAGAAAAGTAGAGAAGGGGATTGCATAGGTAATGAAGTACTATTCAAATAAATTACCTTTTAAAAAATGTTCTTTCATGTATCCCATGGTTATCGATTTGAATTTGTTGTATATAAATCAGATAATATGAAATTGATAAGTTGAGTCATTTTACATATACTATTTAGTGTCAACAAGTAGAGTCAAATATTGCATAACTCTAATCTATATCCAGTTCCAGAATAGTTTACCATTTCAGATAATTTACACATATTGTACACTAATTTTTCATTCATTTTCTCTTGCCTATTATTAAATACAATTTTACAGTTTTTATCAATAGATTTGTTTATTACCTTTTTATTTATTTATTTTTTTTTTTGGCTTTTGGATCACAACCGGCAGCGCTCAGGAGTTACTCCTGGCTCCATGCTCAGAAACGGCTCTAGGCAGGTTCGGGGGGCCATATGGGAGGCTGGGATTCAAACAAATGACCTTATGCATAAAAGGCAAATGCCTTACCTCCATGCTATCTCTCTGGCTCCCATTTATTACCTTTTTTACTTTCCTTTTTCAGCTTTAATATTTTGCTCTTTTTCTGTTTCCTTCCTTCCAGAACATAGGAAAATGCTGACTAATAAATTAAAGTCTTTTTCCAAGTCTCCTTCCAATGAGTGATCAGCACTCAGAGTCGTTTGACTGACTGCGCTCCTACAAATACATCAAACTATTTTCAGTTGTAGAAGTCACAAAGCATAATTTATGCGCATACTTAGTAGCTGTCTATGCTTCATGTATTGTCTAGGTGCTAACATTTATTCTTGAATGAGACTAATAATCCCCATTCTCTTATAACTCAGTAAAAGTAAAGAAATATCATTTTACAAGATTTTTTTATGTATTCAATAGACTAATCTTTTCTCTGGACATCACTTCTGTCAACTACAGTAAAAAGCATTTTACTACCCATTGTCATTTAGCTATGTTGCTTTATAAACGCAAGTATTATATTTTAAAATTTCTTTTTTTACCCACTATATTTTAATTTGAAATTTTTAGATTTTTCTAGTTTTCATTCCATGCCTATGAATGGAAGAAAGGACAGACTAGTACTGAAATCAGAATTTTCAGCAAAACCTTGGCAATGTAACAGCACTCTCTGCCAGCTCCTCTCCACCCACTCTTTCCTACTACCTGCACCTGACTGCTGATAGCCTGTGATGGTGCACCATACTAGAGGGCTCCCTGCCATTTCCACAGATGGTCCAGATGATGGGGTCATGGCATAATGTGTAAGAATTAAATGAAGTCATTATACATTATTGTTGACAGCTGTTCATGGGTTTATATAGAATAAATTGAACCATCCTTATGGTCCTTAATAGATGGCTGGTTTAAGAATATTGAGTTTCTAAGAAACATGCTGCTGTTATATAAATATTTAAAATATAAACTGTCCCTTGTAAAATATAATTAGGAGCCTTTTTGTGTTTTTTTTTTTTAAAGGCCACACCCTGTGGTGCTCAGAGGATACTCTAGGCTCTGAGCTCACAAACTACTTCTGGTGGGATCATGGAACCATACAGGATGCTGAGGATTGAATTCAACTGAATGCAAAATAAATGCCCTACCCACTCTACTGTTGTTTCAGCCCTTAGGAGATATTTTAATGGGAAGAAAAGCATTTTTTTCTTTTGTTTTTTGGGCCACACTCGGTGACACTCAGGGGTTACTCCTGGCTATGTGCTCAGAAATCCCTCCTGGCTTGGGGAATCTGGGATGCCAAGGAATAGAGCCACAGTCAGGTCCTAGGTCAGCTGCATGCAAGGCAAACACCCTACCACTGCATCACTATTCCATCCACAGGAATAAAAGCATTTTAAGGGTGAGTTTGCTATATATAACTTTATTAAAAAATTTTATTCTCAATTGTTTAATACTTTTGACTGTACAACTAAGTAAGCATCTGATAGAAGGAAAATATTGCCATTCTTCAGATTTTGTAGAATGCATTCAGCATAATTATTAAGACTATAATTTTGAGTAGAACAACAATTGACTTGACTTTTCTCACAAATATAGGAAAGCTGTATTTTGAAGAGCACATTTACAATTCTATTTAATAGAACCAAAAATTTCAACCATTATATTTGGTATAATTTACCATCTCCTTGAATAATTTAGTTCATCATTTGGCTATGAGTTAATAACTGACAGTGATTGGTTAGGATTGAAGTTGAGAAATTTTACAAAATATCTGAAACCTCTCTTTATAGAGTATAAAGGACCACATGACTTTGTGAATTGTCTGGAGAACAGTTTTCAATACACACTATTGACTAAATATCCTATACAATTCAATTAACAAAACTCAGTTCAATGGCATGTTTTAGAGTCACTATCTGTTATACATGATAGCTTCTTTAGATTATCCTACCAATTCAAATCTTTTTATATAAACTTTATTTATATATTGATTGATTGGTTGGTTTTGGGGCCACACCTAGAGGTGCTTGGGAGTTACTCCTGGCTTCTGTGCTGGGGGCAGGCTGGGGGCCCATATGGGACGCTGGGAATCAAAATGAGTGCCTCCTAGGTTGGTTCTGTGGAAGACAAAGGCCCTACTGCTGTGCGATCTCTCTAGCCCCTATCAATTCAAATCTTAAGACAATGTACTTCAGCACCTTCCTGAATTTTGAATAACAAGAGGATATTATTTTATAACAAATTACATGTGTCTTCTGCTTTTAGCTAGATTCAACTGACAATTCTAATGCTCTAATGGGCCCTAAATCAAGCGCGCGCGCACACACATACACACACACACACACACACACACACACACACACACACACATACCACATACCTTCTATAGTGATTTAAATAAAGGGATGGTTAGGAAGGTGGGTTAGATAGAAATAAAAGAAGTAAACCCAATAGCTTGTTTCAATTTATATCTATATATGGTACAGAAGTTATATATGTGGGGCCGGAGAGATAGCACGGAGGTAAGGCATGTGCCTTACATGCAAAATAATGGTGGTTCGAATCCCGGCATCCCATATGGTCCCCCGAGCCTGCCAGGAGCGATTTCTGAGTGTAGAGCCAGGAGTAACCCCTGAGCGCTACCGGGTGTGACCCAAAAACCAAAAAAAAAAAACAAAAAAAACAACAACAACAACAACAACAACAAAAGCAAACAAAAAAAGAAGTTATATATGTGTGTATATAAGATTGATCATGTCAATTTTTATATGATCATGAAAAAGGTCTTTCAAATGTATATATGAATATAGATACATGTATTTTCAAGTCTTACAATATTAAGACATTTAGATCTGAATTTAACTCTTGTATTTTAAATCTATACATTTTAGGTCTTGTGCTTATTAATTGCAATCTGCTTTAAAATCTTGGGAAATTGTACTAATTTATATCTTATTTTATGCAGACTGTGTCATTATAGATGTACATATATGTATTAAAATAGATTAATAAATGTTTAATTAGTACCATGCTTCTGAATAGTAAAATTCTGTTACTTATTTCTCTCCTCTCTATATTTTTCCATTATTTTTGCGAAGTTATGACCATGCATAGAGAAATTTAATATTACATGTCTGTATGTAGCTTTAGGAATTATATGGCTTTTTTAAAAAAATCTTATTTTTATATGTGTCTGCCTCTCTGCTTTCTCACCTCTATTCAATCAAGTCAGGTCAACTTACTTGTGCTATGTTTTCAAATTTTACTGTTATATGCGGTTCTGTTTTCCAATAATTATTGCTCAGTTTTATCTCTGGGCACAGAAGTAGGATAAGAAATATGCTACATTTCAAATGATATTTGTGCTATTTCTTTTTTTGTGTATCAACCTGAAATACACTTCAGACCTCTCCTTTATTCTTCTTCGTGGTAATTTCAAACTAGCCTACATCTAGGAATGCTTTTGTAACAGCAGACACTAGTCATAATTGTAGCAAGAATTGATTTCTAGATATTGGAGCAACATATGTGCGTAGTTCAGAAATCATAAGCTACCTTGATTGGAAAACATATTTAAAATTTAACTACTGAGGTACTCTATTAGATTCTTAAAAAACTATAGGCCATGTTTTATTTAATGTCTTCTGAAATAAAAGTTCAGAGAGAGTTTTCTCTAACATAAGGAGAAAGACAGACAACATCATTCTACATAAAGCACAGAGCACAGTAGAAATTTAAATACTTCTTCCAACTCGGGTCATTGGAATACCTGTGGTTGCTTCCAATTATGATATTTTAATTACACTATTTATTTATTTTAAGAGTTTTCTATTTATCTTAAGACTTATTTTTAATTTTTATTACTATATTTACTTAAGCAACATGATTAAAACATGTTTGTAGTTGGGATGTAGTCATAAAAAAAATACAACCTACTTCACCAGTTCAACCCTGCCATCACCAATGCCCCCATCTCCCTTCTCTCCCACCTTCTGCCTGTCTTCAAGACAGGTATTCTGTTTCTCTCACTCACTACCACTGTCATGATATCTATTGGTGTAGTTATTTGTCTAACTGCACTAGCAAAACTTTAGAGTAAGCTTCATATCCTGGGATAGTTCTTTCGTATCTCTATTGTTTCTAGGTATTATTACTATATGATCTTTTATTTTTCTGAAAACCCACGATGAGTAAGACTATTTTGTATGTATCTCTGTCCCTCTAACTCATTACCTCAGCACAATAGTTTCCATGTGCATCCATGTATAGAAAAAGCTTATGACTTCATTTTTCCTGACAGCTGCATAGTATTCATTGTGTATATATATGACAGTTTTTTTTAGCCACTAATATGCTGTTGAGCACCTGTGCTGTTTCCAGATTCTGGCTATTGTAAATAGGGCTGCAATGAATATAGGCTTGCAGAGGGCATTTTTCTATTGTGTATTTGTGTTCCTAGGGTATAGCCTAGAAGTGTTATAGCTGAATCATATGGGTACTCAATTTTCTGTTTTTGAGGAATATCCATGTTGTTTTCCATAAAGGCTGGACTAGATGGCATTCCCAGCAACAGTGAATGAGAGTTCATTTCTCCCTGCATCCCCATCAGCACTGATTGTTCTTGTTCTTTGTGATGTGTGCCAATCTCAGTGGTGAATCTCTGTGGTGAAAGATGGAGCCTCATTGTTGTTTTGATTTACATCTCCCTGGTGATTAATAATATGAAACATTTTTCATGAGCCTTTTGACCATCTGTATTTCTTTGAGAAAGTGCCTGTTCATTTCTACTCTTTATTTTTTGATGGGGTTAGAGTTTTTTCTTGTTAAGTTAGTACCTTGTATATCTTAAATGTTAGTTCCTTATCTTTTAGGTGTTGGGTGAATAGTTTCTCCCATTCTGTTGGTGGCCTTTGTATGCTAGTCACTGTTTATTTAAGGTTCAGAAACTTCTCAGTTTAATGTAGTCCCATTTAATTACTCTATTTAAACATCATGGTTACAAGGCTGTAATTAAAGCAGTTGGATTTTTGCCATATAAAACTTTGCATATACCATATGCAAAGTTGTTAATGACTGAGTTTCAGTAATTCAATATACATTCACCAGTAAACATTTCTTATCACAAATGTACCAATGGTACAACTTTCTCTCATGCCTATATCTTCTTTTCTTCTTCTTCTTCCTCTTCTCCTTCTCCTTCTTCTTCCTCTTCTTCCTCCTCTTCTTTGTCTTCTTCTTGTTCTTCTTGTTCTTGTTCTTCTCCTCCTCCTCCTTGTTATTCTCATCCTCTTTTTTTCTTCCTACTCTTTCTCTTCTTTTCTTCTTTTCTCTCCCTTTTTCCCTTTAGACACTTCATTTTGTACTATTGTTTTTGAGGATTATTATGCCTATTGCTCTAACAACATTCAGCACCCAATTATTGTCCAGAGTGATCACTTTCAATTATCATTGTCATAGTGATACCTTTTTCTGTGCTAATTGTACCCCCCTGCTATTTGTGGCTCATTTCCTTCATGGACTGGTCTTCCTTTCTTTCATCTTTATTGTGTCTAGGTATTATACATATATGAATGTTCCACAAATTTGTGAGATCATTCTGTGTCTATGACTCTTCTTCTGATGCATTGTACTCAGCATAATATTCTCATATTCATCTTTTTATAAATGTATTTCATGACTTCACTTTTCTTAATAGCAGTGTAGTAATCTATTTTGTAGATGTACCACAGTTTCTTTATCCACTCATTGGTTCTTGGGCACTTGGGTTGTTTCCAGATTCTTGCTATTGTGAATAGTCTGATATTTTTTTTTTTTTTTTTGGTTTTTGGGTCACACCTGGCAGTGCTCAGGGGTTATTCCTGGCTCCAGGCTCAGAAATTGCTCCTGGCAGGCACAGGGGACCATATGGGGCGCCGGGATTCGAACCGATGACCTCCTGCATGAAAGGCAAACGCCTTACCTCCATGCTATCTCTCCGGCCCCCTGATATTTTTAATAGCATTCATTTACCCCCATTGTTTTTTAGCCATTATGATTCATACATTTATTGTCCCATTTAAACTATTACCTTTTGTAAAAAATGTTTAAATACCATGGTTACAAGGTTGTTCATAACACAATTTTTCACAGATAAATTTATTCATAATTGTGTGATAGTCACACAATGTACAACAAACTTCACCAGTGCATAATTCCCAGCATCAATAACCACAGTTTCCCTCTCACTCTCCCTAATGTCCTCTTCCTTTCCATCCACTCTCCCCCCCTCCTGCTTCTTCATCAGGCATTTTACTTCAATCACCCTCTTTTCTTTTGTGTGCTTGGCACTACTGTTAAGAAAAGGGTGCCAGGCATGACACTTTATCCTCTTTCAGTATTCAGTTCTTATTCAGAGTGCTCAGCTAAAGCTATCACTTTCATAATAGACCCTTCTTTACTTTAACTGCACTCTCCATTCTTTTTAGCAAAATTTCTACCATGAACATTCATCCTAATCTTCATCTCTATTGTCTATGGATATTATCTCCACATTTTATTTGCCTTAATACCACAGATGAGTGATATTATTCTATATTTATATGACTATTTCACTGAAAATTTCACTCAATATAATAATTTATATTATATAATAATTTATATGTTGATTCATGTAAAAGAAAATTTTGTGATATTAAATTTTCTAACAGTTTCATAGTATTTCATTATGTAAATGTACCACAATTTCTTTAGTCACTCATTTGTTGTGGGAACCCGGGTTGCCTCCAGTTTTTGGCTATTGTCAATAGAGTTTCAATGAACATAGAGATACATAGGTCATTTTTGTATTCTATTTCTGTGATCCTACCGTATATACTTAGGAGTGGTATTACTGGATCAGAAGAAAGATAATTTTTCAGTTTTTTGAGGATTATCCAGATTGTTTTCCAGAAAGACTGAACTAAACAGCATTCCTACCAGCAGTAAATTAGAGTCCTTTTCTCCCATATTTATGCCAGTATTAGTTATTCTTGTTTTTTTTTTTGTAATGTATGCCATTACCTATGGTGTGAAATAAATTACTGTTGTTTTTATTTATATTTCCCTGATGATTAGTGATGTGGAGTATTTATCATATGCCTTTCTTATGCCTGGATTTCTTCTTTGAAAAAATGTTCATGTTTTCTCACCAATTATGATGGGATTTTATTTTTTATTGTTAAATTTTGTCAGTATTTTATAAATCTTATATATTGACCTTTTATCAGATAAATATTGGTACTTTTATTTTGATCTCTTTTATCTGGTAGTCTTTGGGTATGCAGGATTTTCTTATATGTTTTTTATAACTCTGAGTGTTTCTCTGCAGCAATGTCCTTCACTGTTAACTTTTAATGGGAATTCTCTTTTTGGACCTCTGGGACTCCAATGATTCTTATGTTGTTTCTATTGAGTTTATGCCAGATTCTATTTTTGACTGTTCACATATTTTGAGGATTTTTTTCCCCAGTCTCTTCTCTTATATGGAGGAATTATGTTGCTCATCTCCTGGCTCTCTTATTCTGTCCTTAGTGACTGTTACTCTGCTATTGAGGCTCTCCATCCAAAGTGGTTTTCATTTTATCTACCATGTTTTTCTGCCCTGATATTTTTGTTTTAGTTTTTCTCATTTCTACACTCATAATCCTTTTAGTCTTATGTTTTTCTTCTACAGTTTCTTTAAGTTCCTTGAACATCCTTTAAAGTTCCCCTCTCCAGTCCTGATCAAATAAGTTATATAGGTGGCTGATATTACTTGGGTCTCTATAACTAGCATTTTTATTCACAAGGTGTGGTAGGGTTCTACCTAGTTTTCCCATTGTGACCATAGTTGGTTAGTAGTGTTATTATGTGTTTTGGTGCATCTACTTGATTGGAAGAAATGCATACCCCATTGTCTTTTTACTTCTTCCAATATTATATTGGAGAATGATTTCCATATAGGCAATCTGTAATCTTTGAGATGAAAAAGAAGACAGAATAAAGTCCCAACAGTATTGAGAGGCAACATAACTGCAATGCAATATATGAACAAAATTGATGAAAATGTAGCAGAGATGTAGTATTGGTAGATTATTCAAAGATACTAACTTTACCTAAAATAAATTAGGCAATTTTGGATTGTTATAACAAAGAAGCGCATATATACAATTTCTTAGTTTTCTTATTCTATTATTATCTCTCAATTATTATTATCTCTCAATTGTAGTCAAAATTCTCCATCTAGACCATTCTTATATATATTTAAAAGGGTTCAAAGTATGATGTGCTAACTCTTAAAGAGAACTTCTCTCTATGTCACTAAATGAATATTTTACAATATATGAAGTTTTACTTAAAATTTCAGAATTAAACTATGGAATAATAGAAAAGCACAAATTAAATTTTATTTTATAAGATTAGAAGTCTTTTTTTTAAACTAGAATTTAGATTCACTCATAATAACACATAATACAAAATAATACCCATGAAATATACATAATAAATTGAATGTATATGTTCATCACAGTACTGTATCCAATGCATCAACACAGTGTATTACATAATGAAAATGTTCATTACAATAATGCTGTGAGCATAATAATAAGTAAAATATTATATGAAGAAGTTGTTAGGGTTTTACTAGTGTTTAACCTGTGGTATATTTACTATAATAAAATATCAATTAATATTGACTACAATGGTAGACACCTATATATACATATAGAATATAGGTTTTAATTATCAAGAATTGCTTTGTGTCACCAGAAAAGTTTTTTTTTCCTTAGTACACTATAAATTCAGATGCATTAGCCTATCTCCCCCTTCATCCAAAACAAATAACTTTATTATTTTCTTTACCCTAATGATTTTCAGATACATCATTACATGTAGTAGTATTCAATTAATTTTACCTTTTGTAAGTAAATGCATTCTACTTTATATATATCATTTTTGGTTTATCTAGCTTTATTCTCCTGAAAAACATTAATTTTCACCCTTAATTTTGTACATTATTATTGATGATGCAGTCATAAAAGTATCTTATAAATATACATATATATGCCTATAATTACATTCCTATGAGTGAAATCAACGGGTTACTGCTATTTGTGTATTTAATAAAAAATTGCCACACAAATCTCTGTGAGGTTATATTTTATCTTTATTTTTTATTTAGCCTTTATAATACTCCTTTATCTTGAATGATATTATTGAATTTAAAATGTTATATACTTTTCTAAAGGGTTTTCTACTTGATTATTTTAGAGTGTTACTTTGTATTTTAAAATTTCTGTTTTGTATAGAATATTGTTATTCTTTCAAATATTATTATGATTTTATATAAAGGATACATGATTATTTGTCTTGAGCAAGAAAAAGATAATAAGACAAATTTAGATTGATTTTCAAAAACCATAATACATTACTTAAAATAAAAAAATGGGTTTGCATGAAATTAGCTTCCCTACTTCAGTTGAAATTTAGGAATAATCTATATCCTACTTTTTTGGGGAAAGATGGGTCACACTTGGTGTGACATAAATGTGTGCTCATGAATCACTCCTGAGAGTGCTTGGGGGACCATAGGATATATAGGGGATCAAACCCAGGTTGGATGTCTGCATGCAAATAAATGAATGCCCTACCAGTGGTAACATCATTCTGCCCTATTTTAATCCTCTTTCTAAAGAAAGTTTTTATTTAAATGACTTTTATGTCTATTATATTATATATTATAATTTTATTTTGTTAAACATTTTAAATATATTTTGATAAGTCAAATTATTTTTAATCGCAACTAATTTTCAAACTATTAAAATATGTCATATAAGTAGTTTAAACTATAAACACATTTACATATTTTATACATTTAGCTTTATATTTTAATTCATAAAATTTTTCTTTTTAATTTATTTTTGTTTTATATTTTCCCTAAGTAATATGTTTTGGGGCCCGGAGAGATAGCACAGTGTTGTTTGCCTTGCAAGCGGCCGATCCAGGACCTAAGGTGGTTGGTTCAAATCCTGGTGTCCCATATGGTCCCCCGTGCCTGCCAGGAGCTATTTCTGAGCAGACAGCCAGGAGTAACCCCTGAGCACTGCCAGGTGTGGCCCAAAAACCAAAAAAAAAAAAAAAGTAATATGTTTTTTATGTTTTTACTCGGTAAGCTTGGTGGGTTTTCTCCATTGTTTTTTTTTTTTTGTGTGTGTTTGTGTGTGTGTGTGTGTGTGTGTGTGTGTGTGTGTGTGTGTATGTACTCTCCCTGTGCTATAGGTGAGTCCTTTTAGGTGTTGAACAGGCTGACTTTGCTCTCTTTCTTCTCTGCCAATCTTCACCAAATAACAAAAAAGAGTAATTGTGAGTAGTGTATGATTTGCTTTGTATATGTTTTAAATGACATCTGAATATGCTGAAGATTTATGCTTAGGTTTGTGCTCAAGGATCATTTGTGGTGAGGTTTAGAGTACAATATATAGTAAAAGATACTAAGCCCACATACACTGAATCCAAGATAAGCTAGTTTACTCACTACATTAGCTTTCTAGTTTCTATAATCTAGTGTCCTTCTATGTATCATGCATTCCCTCCTCCTGCTATTCTGAGATCATCTGTTATTTGTCCTTCTGATTCACTTTACTAAACATTCTATATTCCAGCTCCATCTGATTTTCAGTAAAAACAAACACATGGTTTTATTGGTGGAACTATATCATATCCCATATTGTATATATACCGAATTTTTATTAGCCATTCTTCTGTTGTTGGGCACCTAGGGCAGGGTGATTCCATATCTGAGCATATATGCTGAATGCTGCAATGAATAATGCTATGCAGATGATATTTTGAAAGAAATTTTTTGTGGCTTTGGATAGATACCAAACAGTGAAACTATGGAAGTATGTGCAGCTCTGTTCCTACTATTTTGAGAAATCTCCATATTATTTTCCACAGGGGTCAAACTAGAAAACATTCTCACAGGCAGTGAATGTAAATTTCTTTTATAGCACATATAGACAAAACCAGAATATTCCCATTTACTAGTTTTACATCATATATTATTGTATTGATTTGACATTTTCTACTAATAGTTAATTGGGAATTATGTTTTTTTCATGAGTCTTTTTTTCATGATTTTTCATGATATTTTTTCATGATTTTTCATGATATTTTTTCATGACTCTTTTAGCCATATATTTGTCTTCTCCACAAAAATGTTATTTTTTCCTTTCCCTAAATTTATGGGATTTGTGGAGATTTCTCTGTTGTTTTTAACCAAATAAATTCTACTTTGTTGAAAAAATTGCTATAAAATATTTGATAAATTATATAATTTGGAAAAAATTCATTTGTTTTATTAAAAATTGCCACATCATTATTTAGAATTCATAAAAATACAATGTGTTAAGCACCTTATGAGCAATTTTTAAAGAATATGGCATGCATTTGTTACATGAAATGTAGTATTTCTGTAACCATTAATATTATTGGATATTGGAACTCCACTTTGATGGATTCATTAATCAATTATTCTGAGACAATTTTTAAGTTAAAAAATCATTGAATATAATACATTGTGAAATAATATATCAAAAAATGTTCAGAAATAGGATCAATCAGAAGAAACTGAAGTTTGTTCCTCTACTGTATTGAGCATCAAATTAAAAATTAAATAAACACAGCTGCAGGTAAAATATGTACCACAGTTTCTTTGGCCATTCGTCTGTTGAAGGGCATCTTGGTTGTTTCCAGAGTCTTGTTATGGTAAATAGTGCTGCAATGAATATAGGTGTAATGAAGAAATTTTTGTATTGTATTTTTGTGTTCCTAGGGTATATTCCTAGGAGTGGTATAGCTGGATTGTATGGGAGCTCGATTTCCAGTTTTTGGAGGAATCTCCATATCACTTTCCATAAAGGTTGAACTAGATGGCATTCCCACCAGCAGTGTATAAGAGTTCCTCTTCTCCACATCCCCGCCAACACTGTTTGTTCTCATTCTTTGTGATGTGTGCCATTATCTGTGGTGTGAGGTGGTACCTCATAGTTGTTTTTATTTACATCTCCCTGATGATTAGTGATGTGGAGCATATTTTCATGTGTCTTTTGGCCATTTGTATTTCTTCTTTGTCAAATTGTTTGTCCATTTCTTCTCCCCAATTTTTATGGCATTAGATGGTTTTTCCTTGTAAAGTCTGTCAGTGCTTTGTATATTTTGGAGATTAGCCCCCTATCTGATAGATATTGGGTGAAAAGTTTCTCCCACTAAGTGGGTGGCTCTTGTATCCTGGGCGCTATTTCCTTTGAGGTACAGAAGCATCTCAGCTTAATATATTCCCATCTGTTAATCTCTGCTTTCACTTGCTTGGAGAGTGCAGTTTCCTCCTTGAATATGCCTGTAATCTCAATGTCCTGGAGTGTTTTGCCTATGTGTTGTTCTATATATCTTATGGTTTCTGGTCTGATATCAAGGTCTTAAATCCATTTGGATTTTACTTTGTATATTATGTTAACTGGGGGTCTAAGTTCAATTTTTTGCATGTGACTAGCCAGTTGTGACAACACCACTTCTTGAAGAGGCTTTCTTTGCTCCATTTAGAATTTCTTGCTCCTTTATTAAAATTAGGTGATTGTATGTCTGGGGAACATTCTCTGAGTATTCAAGCCTATTCCACTGATCTGAGGGCCTCTCTTTATTCCAATACCATGCTGTTTGGATAACTATTGCTTTGTAGTACAGTTTAAAGTTGGGGAAAGTAATTCCTCCCATATTCTTTTTCCCAATGATTGCTTTAGCTATTCTAAGGTGTTTATTATTCCAAATGAATTTCAAAAGTGCCTGATTCACTTCTTTGAAGAATGTCATGTTTATCTTTAATTCTGTAAAATGCTTTGGGGGAGTATTGCCATTTTGATGATGTTAATCCTGCCAATCCATGTGTTCATTTCTGTGTGTCTACTCTTATTTCTTGGAGCAGAGTGTTATAGTTTAGTTTGTACAGATCCTTTACATTTTTAGTCAAGTTGATTCCAAGATATTTGAGTTTGTGTGGCACTATTGTGAATGGGGTTGTTTTCTTAATGTCCATTTCTTCCTTATTACTATTGGTGTATAGAAAGGCCATTGATTTTTTTGTGTTAATTTTGTAGCCTGCCACCTTGCTATATGAGTCTATTGTTTCTAGAAGCTTTTTGGTTGAGTCTTTAAGGTTTTCTAAGTAGAGTATCATTTCATCTGCAAATAGCGAGAACTTGACTTCTTCCTTTTCTATCTAGATTTCCTTGATATCTTTTTCTTGCCTAATCACTATAGTGGGTACTTCCAGTGCTATGTTTAATAAAAGAGGTGAGAGAGGCTAGCCTTGTCTTGTGCCAGAATTTAGAGGGAAGGCTCTTAGTTTTTCTTTATTGAGGATAATATTTGCTACTGGTTTGTGGTAGATGGCCTTATCTATATTGAAAAAGGTTCCTTTCATTCCCATCTTGCTGAGAGTTTTGATCAAGAATAAGTGTTGGACCTTATCAAATACTTTCTCTGCATCTATTGATATTATCATGCGATTTTTATTTTTCTTGTTGTTGATGTTGTGTATGATGTTGATAGATTTATGGATGTTAAACCATCCTTGCATTCTTGGGATAAAACCTACTTGATTTTAGTGGATAATCTTCTTAAGGAGGCATTGAATCCTACTTGCCAGGATTTTGTTGAAGATCTTTGCATCTGCATTCATCAGAGATATTGGTCTGTAAGTTTCCTTTTTCATAGCATCTCTGTCTGGTTTAGGTATCAAGGTGATGTTGGCTTCATAAAAGCTATTCGGAAGTGTTCCTTTTTTTTTGATTTCATGAAAGTGTCTTGCCAGTATTGGTACTAGTTCCTCTTGGAAAGTTTAAAAGAATTCATTAGTGAGCCCATCTGGGTGTGGGCTTTTGTTTTGGGGCAGATATTTGATTACTGTTATAATTTCATCAATAGTGATGGGGGTGTTTAGATATGCTACATCCTCTTCATTCAACCATGAAAGACTATAATAATCCAAGAATTTATCTATTTCTTCCAGGTTCTCATTTTTTAGTGGCATAGAGTTTCTCAAAGTTGTTTCTGATTACCCTTTGAATCTCTGCCATATCAGTAGTGATCTCTCCTTTTCATTCTACACAAATCCTCACTGTTCTCACCAGTGTCTTTCCAGAAATAGATGTTAAATACAATTTATTTTACCTAATTTATCACTTGTAAAAGTTCAAGACATTTATATAGAAGACTCATTCAGCTATTGTTTTACCCCCTGAAAAATGTTACACAAAATCACCTCATACTTTTTAAAGAGAAAGCTTTAACAGTGATATTATTTCATTTTCCTTTTCATTGAGCAAACATTGGCTTACCAATGTTACCAAAATTGTTTAGGCTTTTGATGATTACAAAATTATCACATCACAATATTACCAAAGTCGCCATAATCCTCTACAACTATCTAAAGGACCCACGAAATCCATTCTTTCTTGTCCTTGGTCATCTAAGTTCTTTCATCAAAATCTAGGAATCTGGTTTTTGGATATATTCTATTCCCTTTCTTTGATGATATAGCTGGTATTTTTCTTTCTCTCCCTCACCTCAATTAACATGCTACCTTCTAGTTCAGTGTTTGTTTTAATGATAAATGCTCTCAGAGTGGAAAAGCTTTTTGACTTGTTGTAGTTATATTTGTTTGTTTTGTTTTTGTGCACACTTGCCACCATAGACAAATACCTGAGGACACATGGATTGTTATTTTAAGTTTTTGTTTCATTTTTGGGCCACACCTGGCAGTGCTCAGAAGTTACTCCTGGCTCTGCACTCAGAAATTACTCCTGGCAAACTCAGGTGAACATATAAGATACGGGGATCACACCCAGTTTAGCCATGTGCAAAGCAAACATCTACTTGTGCTATCACTCTGGCCCCTGAAGTGTTTTTGCTTATATTTTATTTTGTATATTTTATAAATATGAACTTTTAATATATTTTAACTTAACTTTTGAGAGTGATGTTAGATAGTAGTTCATTTTCTCTCTTACATATATCCAGACTATTTTCCTAATATCATTAGCAAAGGAAAATATTGTCCCTCAGTTTTATGCATATATATTCATTTTTCAATAATTAACTGTATATACATATAATAATTTATTTCTATAATTTCAATACCATTTTACTAGTGTGAAGGTCTTCTTATACTCCAATGTCACATTATTTTTATTTCCTTAGTTATATACAATAACTTTAAAGTCAATGAACACTATGTCTTTTATCTCCACAATCATCATTCTTATTAAGTTTGTTTTGACTATTGAGTTTTATGATTTAAAATTACTAAATGGGCTTTATGTCATTAAAAGTTTGATAGTGATTAAATTACATCTATTAAATTATGTAATTTTGGTAGGATGATCATTTTAACAAAATTAATGCTTCCAATCCTAAACACAGCATTTATTCTTATTGTTAATTGTCTTCTATTTCCCTTAATTATGATTCACATTTTTGTGTAAGTCTTTTACCAACATTTAAAAGGTGAAACAAGGGCCGGGTAGGTGGCGCTGGAGGTAAGGTGTCTGCCTTGCAAGCGCTAGCCAAGGAAGGACCGCGGTTCGATCCCCCGGCGTCCCATATGGTCCCCCCAAGCCAGGGGCGATTTCTGAGCACATAGCCAGGAGTAACCCCTGAGCGTCAAACGGGTGTGGCCCAAAAACCAAAAACAAAAAAAAAAAATAAATAAATAAAAGGTGAAACAAATTAGTTTTACTGAAGTTTGAGGTAAATGCAAGTGATATATAGGTATAGATATAGAGATATATTGATACATAGATAGATATCTACCTATAGATTATAGGTATGTCTATCTATCTATAAAGATATATAGGTGTGTCTATATATATTTATACATATATAACTATAGATATATAAATACACTTATATATAGATTATATATTTATATATATTATAGGTATGTATTAACATAATTCAAGAGAGAATACAAACTTCTCTAATGTGGAGAAAAGAGAATTTTTTGGATGATCATACACAATATTTTCATAGAATTTTATGCCTGGAATTCACTATATCTATAAAAGTTAATCTGGTTGTTGTTACAAAAATTCTTGCTAATTCTTTGATATTCTTATTGTAACCTTTAATTTATTTTTTCTAATAAGGCCCACCTTTCAAGTGGTACCTCAGTTTTTCCATCTCCAAAGAGTTCAGAATTTGCATCTTAAAATGATATGTTTTTCATGCTTTTGATAACTATATGGCTAGATAATATCTTGTTATTTTTTCTTAATTTTCCAAACTTATTACCAAGTTATTCCTACCTATTTAATGAAAACATTTCTCTTCTAAAGACTTCAGCCCTCTTAAATATTTAAGGGGTACATGGTTCAATATCCATGCATAACAATTACCTTCTAGTAAATGGCTGCCTATATGATAAAAGTGTATCTATGCTAATTTTGGTAGTAATGAGATGCAGGCAATGGCTCAAAATCTT
Source organism: Suncus etruscus (assembly GCF_024139225.1). Lineage (NCBI taxonomy): Eukaryota > Metazoa > Chordata > Mammalia > Eulipotyphla > Soricidae > Suncus > Suncus etruscus. The sequence continues at coordinate 54,009,242 of NC_064864.1, read as the reverse complement.
CCATCTAAAAAGGAAAGCAGATAGGTAAATGCCAATGTTTTGAAAGCATTAGGCTCTGGATTCCTCCAGAGCTTTCTTTGGCATTGGTTTAATAAGAAGATAATGCCCAGAAGATAATTTTTTCTTTCTTTCGCAATCTGAAGAGTCTCCTGTAAGAGGAATGGTTAATTTTTGCAGTTAATGTCACCTGTAAAACACTATGTTAATTAGTGTTAATTAGCAAGGTCTGTTTCTGCAATGGGTTATTGCAATAGAACCATTCATCTTCTATCAGTCTGGTCATTGATGGAGGTAGATGGGATTAATTTTATTTTAGAGAGATAAAGCCAACTAAAAATTCCATTAAGTTGTTTAACACTGGGTTCTATGATATAATCTTGGTCAATTACCTGCTATGTAGGCAGTAGTTAGTTCAATTAGAATCTATTTTTCCAGATTTTTTTTTCTTTTTTTGGTTTTGGGCCACAGCCGGTGACGCTCGGGATTACTCCTGGCTATGCGCTCAGAAATTGCTCCTAAACATTCCAGACTTTTAATAAGAAGACTCAACTACCTGACTAAATTTTAATGGGGTTAATTCTCTATTTGGGCTAACTTAAACAGGTTTTCCAAAATTTTGAATTGCCTGTTGCATCTAGCTTAAATTTGTAACATACTTAGTTAATTTTAAACTCTGAGTCTATTATGAAATATTTCATTAAAAGGGACTATAATAAAATAGCTCAAAAAAGATTAGTGCTCGCTTCGGCAGTACATATACTAAAATTGGAACATATAAAGAAGATTATCGTGGTCCCTGCACAAGGATGACACGCAAATTCGTGAAGTGTTTCATATTAAAAAAAAAAAAAAAAGACTAAACTGAAGTTTTACCCCAGCAGCTATTTTTTTTTAATCTGAGAAAGGCTATAGGCAAGAGTGAGATCCAATACTCAAAAGTTTTTTGGCACATTTTTTCTCTTCTTATGGGAGTGGTTAAAAATTTTCACTTTTCTTAATAACTTGGGATACCAAGCAGTGTGGAGTTAACCGATAATAAAATTTAAGTGGAGTGATTTTATAAATAAAGGAAATTCTCATGTCATTCTTTAGTGGCCTGACTAAGCCAAATCTAGGAATCATGTCCTTATGTGAAACATCAGACACTTCTCTGGATTTCTCAGTGCAAATTTCTACCCACATAGTTAAGGCATCAATAAGAACCAATATATATTTTTATTCTGTGCTCTTAGACATTTGTGTGAAGTCAAGCTGCTAATTCTCCCCTAGGTATGTTCTTCAATGCTAAACAAATGATGCCGGAAGGAGACTTAATTTTTTTTTTTTTCGTTTTTTGGGCCACACCCAGCGGTGCTCAGGGGTTTCTCCTGGCTGTCTGCTCAGAAATAGCTCCTGGCAGGCACGGGGGACCATATGGGACACCGGGATTCGAACCAACCACCTTTGGTCCTGGATCGGCTGCTTGCCAGGCAAACGCTGCTGTGCTATCTCTCCGGCCTGAGACTTAATATTTCTAATGGGTTCATTAATAGCATATAACGTACAGACTTAAATTACTTCCCTTAATTTTGATTAGCCTTTTCCTGTGAATGATAATTTTTACTATAGCTAAAGCATTTCTTTCTTGGACCATAGAGAAATTACAATAAGCGAGGCACTTGCCTTGCATGCTGCAGACTCAGTTTCCATCCTCAAAACCTGTATGGTTATCTGAGGGCTGCCAGGAATGATCCTTAAACACAGGAGTAAGCCTTGTGTACCACTATGTATGGCTCATAAAAACAAAGACACAGGTCTCTTAAATAGCAGGCAGAATCTTAAATAAGCTGAAGAAAAATAATATATTTTTGTTCCCTAAAAAGTGACTCAAAATAAATTCATGACCACAGATTTATCAAAAATACTCACCAGCTTCAAAATGCGGTTTTTTGGGGGTGCGCTCCTTAGGTCTCTGAGGAAACCTTCGGGGATTCAGAAGCACAGTTTTAGGCAGACAGAGATAGGAGTTTCCCCCCGAAGTCCTCAGAGTGAACAAAGGCACAGCGGGGCAAAATGATCCCGCAGCCCCAGAATGTAGGCACTCACCAGCTTCAAAATGCAGTTTTTTGGGGGTGCGCTCCTTAGGCCTCTGAGGAATCCTTCTGGCTCAAGAAGACTTTTTACTCTTATTTCAATGCATTTCTATTTCTGACACATAAAAATGATAATATTCACTTTCAAAATTTCTCAGATTACAATTTATTTTGACAAACATTTGAAATTATGCCTATTTCCTTCTCTGAGTTGAAATATAAAAAAATTAAAAATTAAAAGAATATATAAAAATATAAAAAATTATTATTTGCCCTTCAACTAAGCCTTCTTATACCTATGGTCAAATATTCAACTACTTTTTATGCCTGGCTACTAACATGCTCTTTTCTTTATTATTTTAATGAAAAATTAATTTATCATAATAATTATTACTTGCAAAACATTATAGAAATTTATTGGAATATAACATACAATGAGAAAAATCTGTGTCTCAGATATTCAGTTGAAATCAGTTTCAATAAAATCCTTCAGACATTACTATAGGTAATATATTTGCACTGACATATTGCAGGATTAAGTGGCTTTTTCTACAGAGTCTCTATAACTTTTTTACTCACTCCAAAAGAACATTTCAATGGAAACAAAATGGTTGCATAAACTCCATTTGCCTCTTCTCAAAATCCCTTTATAGCTGCTTTTGTTCATTTAAAAGTTTAACATCAGATAAACTTAACATTCAATCTTCATTAAAAACAATTTTTATTAACATCAAAGATATAATATTCTCTACATCTCTATCAGATTGAATCATCAAATTAGAACTCTTTAAAATAATAAGGTATAGTTTATGTTTTCATAATTATAATTATATATGCTTTTTTCATTGATTTTTTAAAATTCTTACAAACCAATATTTTTATGAATTAAATAATACTATAAGAAGGGCCAGAGTGATACTCTAGTGGGTAGCACACTTGACTTGCATGTGGTTGATCAGAGTTTGATCCCCAGTATTTCAGAGTCCCCTGGGTCCTACCAGCAATAGGGGAATACCCAGCAGGAAACCCTAAACTCTGCAGCATGTACCCTAAAAATATAGAAAATAAATTAATGAAAATAGACAGCTCTAATTAGGTATATGTATCTTTAAAAATATTTGATAACTTTAATAAAAACAATTTAAATATAAATAATTAAAATGAAGTTGGGAAAAGATATAAAGATAAAGATAGAATAGGCACAGGCTGACCAGGTTAAATTTTAGAGTTGCATGTAGTTTCCTGTGTACCACAAGTACTGAGCCTTAAGCAATGAAATAGGAGTAAGCCCTGGATACCACAAGATGAAGCCTCAAGATAAATGAAAATAATAAAATTATATCTTAAATTAATCATAGAAGATACATAATTTTTATAAATTTTCTCTTAAGTTGAATTAATGCTGCAAAGTTTATTAGCATAATCTTTAAAATTATAGTGAGTATTACCTACTTCTTACTATTATTTTCTCCTCTTCTTCCTCTTTCTCCTTTGTTCTCTATTTACCACTCCCTCAATTCTTATTTCTCACAACTTCATTTTTCTGCTTTTATTAAATGTACTTTTTGCTTTGTGTTTGTGGTAGGGGTGCTTCCAATCAGACTCAGGAGGCTCAGAGGTTACTCCTGTTAATACTCAGCCAATTAGGCCAAATGCTTAATTAAAGAATATGTTCATTTAGTCTCACTTGGGTCCATTATACCTGGGAAAACAGAATTAAAATAGCTACATTTACACTCAGACGCACTTGGTGGGGTGTGTAGTATCTGAATAGGCATGCCCTATTTTCTATGTCATCTCCCCAGCCTAGACTTCATTTATTCTTTTACTGATAATTAGTGCTTCAGGATATTTATATATTGTAAATTATTTTATTCAAAAAGTCAAAGGATAGCAGGTGTTTATTTACTCATACGCTTATTTATTATTGTTCCAACAGACTAAGACCCCAGGATTCTTATTTTGAAGAGTGCTATGTAATTTTGCTTTTTGACATCACTTCAGATTCCAAGGTCTAGAGATTTGTGAGAAGAGTAATAAATTATCTAGGTCCTTGAGGCAAAAGACAGCTTGAGCCTTTTTACAGTTGAATTAGATCTCTTAGTTTACAGCATATAAAATTGTCCTAGTACTAAGTATAATCATGAAAAATTCTCCACTATGGGAAAGCATTGTGGACTAGAATTCTGTTGTATATCAAGATTAGTGCAAATTATACCATTTACCATCTACTGAAGATGATAATTACAGGTATTAAGGGTAGATGCTAGATGCTACAAGTTCTAAGCAGGATACTGCAGATTCTGACCAAGATGCTGCTGAAAATGTAATTTATTTCTTCTAACTTTAGTCTACTTAGATAGTGTTTTGCACAGTAGTATATTGTGACTAATGAGCATTTTAATAGCACATTACAAATTAGAAAATTAAAAATAGAAAATAAAAATATATATCATCAATTTAAAAAATCAGACATATGTTCTTTCTGTGTTAATTAAATCCTAATAGAGAATATTTATTATGATCATCATAATACACTTCTGACTATGAATATATTCAGATGAATATTTGTTGGTACTTAAAAGTTGGCTTTAATTTTACATTGTGTTCCTATATTTAACTTTTTTTTTCCTTTTGGGTCACACCCTGTGACACTCAGGGATTACTCCTGGGTATGCGCTCAGAAATTACTCTTGGCTCGGGGGATCATATGGGACTCCAGGGAATCAAACTGTGGTCCAACCTGGATAGGCTTCATGCAAGGAAACACCCTACCACCCTGCTATCACTAATTCGGTGATAAATTTCTATTCAAAAAATATGTAAGCATAGTTAAGAAAAGTCTTATCAAACTTAATGACTTTCTAGAGCAGAGGTTCTCAAACTTTTTAAATAGGGGCAGTTCACCATTCCTCATACTGTTGACGGGCTGTACTATAGTTAAAAAAAAAAGTGAACAATAAGGAGCTTTGGGCTGTAGTTTGAGAACACCTGCCCAAGACTGAGAAAAGGAAATGAAACACAGAAAGAAGGGGAATTAGAGAGTGCTGTGCAAATCCCACACATGCACACTTCAGCCTGGTATGATCTGGCCAGGGATAAGCCAGGTGCTAAGCAGAATAGACAGCAGCAGCAAAAACACTTGGCTGGCCTGATTAGTGTCCTAAACTGGGCACATGGGGTCTATGGGCCATAGTTTGAAAACCCCTGCTAGAGCTCTAAGTAATATGAGTTTTGTGATTAATGTCTTTGAGTTTTTATGTAAACATTCTATTATTTCTTCTACTCTCCTTTTTTTTTTCTTTTTGGTTTTTGGTTTTGGGGTCACATCTGGCATCGCTCTACGCTCAGAAATCGCTCCTGGCAAGCTTGGGAGACCATATGGGATGCAGTGATTCAAACCACTATCCTTCTTCATGCAAGGCAAACACCTTACCTCCATGTTATCTCTCCAGACCCTCTTCTACTCTCCTCTCTCTCTTTCTCTTTTTCTCTCTCACTCTCTCCCCTCTCTCCTTTTGTGACATTGTGGTTTATACTACTGCAAATTAAGGAGTTCTATGAATTTCCTAATGCTGGATCATAAGGAAGCTCAATTTCCAGTATTTTAAGGAATATTCATATTGTTTTTTTTAGAAAGGTAGGACTAGAGAGTATTCCCACTAACCGTTCTCCTCACACCCTTGCCAGCACTGGTTTTTCTTGTGTGTTTTTTTGTTTTGTTTGTTTTGTTTTGTTATTTTCCTGATGTGTGCCAGTCTCAGTGGTGTAAGTTTATACCTCATTATTGTTTTGATTTGCATCTTCTTTGATGATTAATGATGTAAAACATTTTTTTCTTTTCCCTTTTGGCATCTGCATTTCTTTCTTGAGAAAGTATCTATTCATTTCTTCTCATTTTTTGATAGGATTAATGTTTTTTTTTTCTTGTTAAGTTTGGTCAGTACCTTATAAACCTTAGGTATTAGATCTTTATCATATGGGTATTGGTTGAGTAGTTTCTCCCATTTTGAGGGTAGTCTTCGTATTCCCTTTGACATTCAGAGGTTTCTGAGTTTATTGTAGTCCCAGATTTTTTGGGGGGGGTCACACCCAGCCGCGTTCAGGGGTTACTCCTGGCTTTAGGCTCAGAAATCGCTCTAGGCATTCTCAGGGGACCATATGGGATGCCAGGATTCAAACCACCGTCCTTCTGCATTAAAGAAAAACGCCCTACCTCCATGCTATTTCTCTGGCTCCTGTAGTCCCAGATTTTTATCTCTGTTTCCACTTGCTTGGGCAGTGGGGTTTCCTCCTTGAAGATGTATTTAGTCTCAAATATAGAGTGTTTTACCTATAGTTTTCTCTATGTACTTTATGGTTTTAAATTTGATGTAAAGATCTTTAATCCATTTTGTTTTCACCTTTGTGCATGGTTTTAAAGAGAGGTCTGAGTTAAACTTTCTGCATGTGTTTGACCAGTTTTCCCAACATCACTTGTTGAAGAGGCTTTCCTTGTTCTATCTTATATTTGCTGCCCCTTTAATCAAAGATTAATTGATTGTATAGCTGAGAGTCAGTTTCAGAATATTCAAGTCTATTCCATTGATCAGAGTGTCTGTCTTTATTCCAAAACCATGTTGTTTTAATTATTATTGCTTTAGAGTACAAAATAAAGTTGATGGAATTGATGCCTCTCATCTTCTTTTCCCAATTATTTATTTAGCTATTTATGGGTAATTATTGTTACAAATTAATTTCAGGAGTATTTGATTTACTTCTTTGATATATTTCATGAATATCCTAGGAAGGGTTGTATTAAATCTGTACAATGCTTGGGGAAGTATTACCACTTCAATGATGTCAATCCTCCCAAACCATGAACAGGATACTTGTCTCCATTTTTTCATCTCTTTAATTAAGTTGACTTTAAAGTTCTTGATTTTTCTGAAGCACAGTTGTGAATGCATTGTTTCTATAATGTCTTTTTGTTTTCTTTCATTATTTAGAAATAAAAACCCCATGGATTTTTGGGGGGTCGGACCACACCCAGTGACACTCAGGGGTCACTCCTGGCTCTGCACTCAGAAATCGATCCTGGCTTAGGGAACCTTGCGTTCAAGGCAAATGCCCTACTGCTTTGCCATGGCTCTGGCCCCTAAAATCCCCATGGATATTTGAGTTATAATTTTGTAAACTACCACTCTATTATAAAAATCTGTTGTTTTAGAAGCCTTTTGGTAGAGTCTTTAGAGTTTCCTGAATATAGTATCATGTATTTATATACCATATTTTTCAAATCTATCAACAATTGTTTTAAATATTTTGTTGCCCCTTCATTTAGTGTATATATATTTAGGACTGTGATATCTTCCTGTTGTACATATTCCTTGATTATTAAGAAATGTCCATCTTTATGATCATCTTTATCTGTTGTAATATTTTAAGCTTAAGCTTAAAGTCTGTGTTGTCTAATATGAGTATGGGCACATCAGCCTTTGTAAGGGAGTGTTTGCTTGATGATTGTCCTCCAACCTTTGACGTTGAGTCTGTGTTTGCTCTAACTATTCAGATATTTTTTCTTGTAGTCATAAATATGTCGGATTCAACATATTGATTTATTTTGTCACTGTGTGTCTCTCTCTTTCTTTAATCTTTTTGCTAATGTTCATATTCTACATCAAAAGAGTAATATTTTTAAAGATCATATGATCTACTTTTTTGAGTCAGGTTTTATAAACGAATGTTTTATCAATGTTATTATGTATTTATATATTACATTTATTTAAGCAAAAGGATTACAAACATGTTTGTAATTGGGTTTCAGTCATAAAACATAAACCCCTTTTTACCAGTTCAACCTTCCCACCACCAATGCCCTCATCTTCCTCCTGTATGTCTTCGAGACAGGCATTCTATTTCTCTCATTCACTACCATTGTCATGATAGTTGTTAGTGTAGTTATTTCTCTAATTACATTCAACATTCTTTGTGGTAAGCTTCATATTATGGGCCAGTTCTTTCAGCTCTCATCTCTATTGTCTATGGGTATTATTAAAATTACATTAAAAAAAATAAAAAAAAATTTAAAACAAAACAAAAAAAATATTGTTTACATTGAGAAGTAAACTATAAGTCAAAGTGTTGAGCCTTTTGAAGGTAGTATGTCTTTATTATTTGCTTGATTTACAATTTTCAATGGTCTTTTCTCTTTTTTTCCCTACCATTAACGGTTTAGCTGTGTAGTTTACTTCTGTGTAGTTTAGTTTGAATTAACTAAGTTTTGATTTTGAAAACTATATTTGTTCTGTGGCTTGCTTCTGTTTCTTTTCTCTCTTTTCTGTATCTGGAGTCCTGATTATATTGAAATGCTAGTATATCTTATTTTCTTTTTGTATTTTATACATCCAATGTTTCAAATAGATGTGTTTTGTTGTTAAAAAAAAATTCTGTCTTTTATATTTCTTAAATCCCACATGAGACTATCTGTGTCTGTCTCCCTTATGTGTCTCTTAATTGGTGCATTTAGTCCATTGACATTGAGCCAGATGATAATCATAGAATAAAATGTCATCTTATTGTAGGGTTTTGTTGTGTTTATTTATTTGTTTATCTGTTTATTTGTTATTTATATGTTTATTTGTTGTACCTTGACCTAGAACAGATCCTTCAGCTCTTTTTTTAAGGTTTTAGACTATAAAGTTTCTGAGCCATTGTTTCTCTGTAAAGTATTTATTTGGTAAAGTACTCATTTTATTTTTTGTCACTACATTCCACCACCTTCAGGCCTTGAGAGTTGCTTGTGATAAATCTACTGTAAAATTAAAGGATGCCTATTTGTATATAATTTCCCTTTTTATCATTCTGCTTTCAGTATTAAATCCCTATCTGTGGTTTTCATCATTGTGACTATTATGTGTCTAGGGGTGCTTTTTTTTTGGATCTCTTTTACCTGGTACTTCGGGCATCCATAATATGGTTGCATGCATTCTTTAGTTCAGAAATTTTTCAGTAATGTCATTGGCTGTTGATTCTTTATAGGGGTTTTCTTTATGAGTCTCTGGAATACCAATGATTCTGTTGGTCCAAGTGGTTTTATTGAGTTTATCCAAGAGTTCTAATGTCTTCTGTGGATTTTTAGGAGTTTTTTCCTCTCTGACTAGACTTTTCACTGTTGGAATGTTTTAACAAAAATTTTATATTTAATTGATATAATATCTGTTATGTTTTTTATTATATAAAATACGATATTATTATTCATATTTCAATTAGTTATTGAGAAAACTTTAGATGTTCGGTATACTTAGTAGTGGCAATTTCAAAGATATCCCATTTTTCTATAATTAATGATTTTGACATTTACTTAAAAAAATATTGGTGACACATTTATTTCAATGTTGTCCCATGTATTATTTTGTATCACCATCCAATTTGTAATAGCTGTAATAATTGGTACTGATATTTAATATTATCTCCTTGATTTATTATTTTACTATATTAGGTATATACAATTTACTTACACGAAAATATTACACATAAATTTGTTATCTGTGATTATTCCATAAAATTTTAAATTTCAACATTTATAAATATATTACAAATATAAGAATATTTCAATAGAGAATTTACATCTATATCCCTCTACTTTGTGACATTGTTTGTATTACATATTACAAATTTTATAAATGTTAAACATTCTTCCTTAATAGTAAGATATATTAAAAATCACAATAATAGAAAAGCAGCTATTATTTGTATTTGATTTAGATTTTTTAATGCTCTTATGCAGACTTAAATTTAATTTGTTGTATTTTATTATGTTAATAACTTAAAAATACCAATATAGTGATAAGAAGTTATCATTTTGAATAAAGTGTATCCTTTTCCTATATATTAAATTTTCACTGTATAAAGACTGTTTGGGTGACAGTGTGACAGAATACATTTTGTTTTTCCATTAATAGAATATAAAAAAATCTCTCTCCTGCCTTGTACCATTTAAAAAATTCTGCTATCAATTTTACCATTAACAATTTACTGAATTATTTAATTTAACTGGCAGATTTATTATTTTATATTGAATATTTGACTATGCTTTTGACATTGTTTTTTATATTTACTTTGTTTAAACATAATTCTGTTATTTGTCTAGGACTTTATATTAGTAATAATCAGGATTTTTCTTTAAGAGACCAAGTAGTAATTGTTTTACATTTTTTGGTCTATAAGCTTTCCATTTAGTTTTCGTTTCCCACCTCAAAACTTTTAAGATAAAAACAATGATGAACAGATAGAGAAATATACAAAACATGCTATTTTGCCATATTTAATTTTACTGTGTTCTCTCATTCCAATTTCAGGTATGTTTTGATCAGATCACATGTTGTTGCATAGGTGAGAAAGCTATATTATTTGAATTTGTGTTTATTTTTTTGTAATTATCTTCTATACTTTATGTTTTGGATTTTTTTTACACTATTTGGTGTCTGTTTTTCTGATTATTTTTACATAATGCGTTTTAGCTATAATCTCCCCCCACCCTTTTATTTGTGATTATGTGATCACCTGGAGCCACTCATTCTATACCGCAGTGCTCACATGCTTACATCACAGTGCTTGAAAGGGGTGGCATGGTATGATCGTGGATGTTGTATGCATTTGGTTGTAGTGTACCTAATATTTTACATATTTTTGTGGTCCCAGGCATAACAAGTGGCATTAACACTGGAATAGCATTCTGCATGTGGGATTTTTCTCAGCTTGTATATCTATCATTATATAGATTCTTCTCCAGCCACTTCTTGACTAACTTTTGAGACACTTTTGGGTTATTCTTGTACTGAACACAGCCAGAATTGGCAGCTAATGTCCTACTTTGCACTGTATTCAGTAAAACTAACAATTTTCATAATTAAAGACATACATTATTAAACATTATAGAAGCAGAGTGAAACTTTCATAATTAAACATAATGAATGCATAATAAAAACATATTACCTATGTTTATATTCTTATAATCAGTATGGTAAATTAGACAGTAGAGGATTTAATGTATTGACAAATATAAAAGACACAATTTTTAACTTTATATTAAAATTTCAGCCAACTGAAAAATTGTGAGTGCTGCCTGTGTGTATCTGTCAACTGTCCTGCTGCATGAACCTTTGGGAGTGGGCCAAAAAGAGGCTCCAGAACACTAGCTCTCCCAGAGGCCCATTCTAGGGTGGGAATGCCAAGGAACTGCTCCATAACGTGAAAACCAGCTATAAGCAGTACTTTGCAGAAGACAGGTCCCCTGTTTGTGACATCAGGCCAGGAAAATCTACAAAACTATGCCTGCCCAGTGGTGCCCGACTGTGAAAAATTGTGAGTGCTACCTGTGTGTGTCTGTCTACTGTCCTGCCCCGTGAAACTCTTGGGAGTGGGCCGAAAAGAGGCTCCAGAAAACTCGCTATCCCAGAGGCCAATTCTAGGGTGGGAACACCAGGGAACTGCTCCATAACATGAAAACCAGCTATAAGCAGTAGTTTCCAAAAGCCAGGTCCCCTGTTTGTGACGTCAGCCTGGGAAAATCTACAAAACTATGCCTGTCCAGTGGGGCCCAACTGAAAAATTGTGAGTGCTGCCTGTGTGTGTCTGTCTACTGTCCTGCCATGTGAACTTCTTGGGAATGGGCCAAAAAAAAAGGCTCCAGCAGAACATGGACGCTCTGCTTCACTAAGTGGTCATGTGCTCTTTCGAAGGAAAGAACACCATCACAACAAGAAATAAAAATCGGGCCGGGCGGTGGCGCTGGAGGTAAGGTGCCTGCCTTGCCTGCACTAGCCTAGGACAGACCGCGGTTCGATCCCCCGGCGTCCCATATGGTCCCCCAAGAAGCCAGGAGCAACTTCTGAGCGCATAGCCAGGAGTAACCCCTGAGCGTCACAGGGTGTGGCCCAAAAACCAAAAAAAAAAAAAAGAAATAAAAATCACACTAAGAACTGTGCTGGATCACTGAAGCCCAGCATTTCTCTCCACACTGTCTTCTCTGCTGCGTGCTCGGGCCTAAGATTTGATGCTGTGTGAGGCGTCATCCACGGAGGACTCCCCTCACTTGGAGGCAAGCCAACCCAGCCATAAAGGGCGAAGCTAGAGGAGTGTGGCTGCCTACATCATTTAGCCAATAAATAACACCACAACATGTAGAAAATACCACAATACAAGTGTGACAATGGAGAAAAAATGCAGGCCAGCATCAGACATAGAGAATGAAGATGATAATTATGATCACCAGATAATAACCAACCAACTAATCAACCTCACAGATAAAGACTTTTGACAAGCAATATGGAAGATTATCAAAGAACTCAAAGAAACCAAGGATTGAGTTGAACAGAACACTAATAAGAATCAAGAAAATATGAAGACAGAAATCACAAAAGTCCAAACTGAAATAACATGTCAACTAACCGGCCTGAAAAACTCAGTAAACGAAGTGAATGACAAAATGGATAAGCACTGGGACAGGGTATCAGAAGTGGAGAAGAGTCTTGGTGCTATGGAAGATGAGATGCATAAAAATTCCAAACAGCAGGAGAGATTGGAAAAAAAACTTAAAGCAAATGAACCCAGTGAAAAAATTGTCAAAGAATGGGAACAGATGAAAATAGAAGTCTATGATAAGCTCAACAGAAGCAACTTAAGAATCATCGGAGTCCCAGAAACCGAGGAAGAAAATTTCCAGGAAGAATCAATGGTCAAGAACATCATTAAAGAGAAACTTCCAGAGCTAAATAATATATGTAATCAAATCCTGCATGATAAAAGAGTACCAACCAAAAGATACCCAAGAAAAAATACCCCAAGACACATCCTAGCCACAATGATGAATCCCACCGATAGAGACAGAATTCTGAAAACAGCAAGATCAAAAAGGGAAATTACATTCAAGGGAGCATCCTTGAGATTTACAGCAGACCTGTCACCAGAAAGCAATGGTGGGATATTGTGACAAGACTGAATAAAATGAATGCTTCACCTAGAATACTGTACCCTGAAAAACTCACTTTCCAGTTTTACTGAAGAATACATGGTTTCACAGACAAAAAACAACTCAGAAACTTTACAGATTCAAAACCAGTCTTAAGAGAAAAACTGAAAGACCTAATTTAAGATAAGACTAACCAAAAGACACACCACATTTCATTATAAAGATAGCATTAATCCCCAGGAGAATTCTTTCTCTCAATGTCAATGGACTAAATGCACCAGTCAAGAGACACAGAGTGGCTAAATGGATCAAAAAACTCAATCCAACCTTCTGCTGCCTACAAGAAATGCACTTGAATAGTCAAAACAAACATAGACTCAAAATAAAAGGCTGGAAAAAATTATCCAAGCAAACAACACCAATAAAAAAGCTGGAGTGGCCATACTAATATCAGATAATGCAAACTTTATACTCAAGAAGGTTGTAAGGGACAAAGATGGACATTTTATATTAATCAAGCTGTATGTAGAACAGGAAGAAATCACTCTCCTAAATATATATGCACCGAATGAGAGGCCAGCAAAATATTTTATACAATTGTTGACAAATCTGAAAAATAATATCAATAACAACACAATAATTGTGGGGGACCTCAACACGGCTTTGACAACACTGGATAGGTCAACCAGAATGAAACCCAACAATAATATCCTAAACCTGAGAAGAGAAATGGAAGAAAGAGGACTAGTGGATATATTTAGGACACTGCATCCCCAGAAACCTGGATAAACTTTCTTCTCCAATGTATATGGGACATTCTCCAGGATAGACTACATGCTAGACATAAAATATACCTCCGTAATATCAAGAGGATAGAAATTTTGCAGACTACCTTCACTGATCACAAGGCTCTGAAATTATTTGTGAATTCCAAAGGGACACAGAAGAAAAACTTTAACACCTGGAAGTTAAACAGCCTCATACTGAATAACCAGTGGGTCCGAGATGGAATCAAGGAGGAAATCAAAAGGTTCCTGGCAACAAATGACAATAAAAACACAAACTATCAGAAATTATTGGACACAGCAAAAGCAGTACTGAGTGGAAAATTTAGAGCTTTGCATGCACACATCAGGAAGGAAGAAGGGGCTTACCTGAGTAGCTAATGACACAGCTAATAAAACTAAAAAGTGCTCAACAAAAGGACCCCAAAATAGGGAGACAGTTGGAAATAACAAAGCTGAGAGCAGAAATCAATGAATTGGAAACTCAAAAATCAATCTGAAAGATCAACGAAAGCAGAAGTTGGTTCTTTGAAAAAATAAACAAGATTGATAGACCACTGGCATAACTAACAAAAAAATTGAGAGAGAGAGACTGGATAACTCGTACTAGGAATTAAATAGAAGAGATCACTACTGATATGGCAGAAATTCAAAGAGTAATCAGAAACTACTTTGAGAAACTCTACGCCACTAAAAATGATAACCTGGAAGAAATGGATAAATTCTTGGACTCTTATAATTTTCCAAGGTTGAAGGAAGAGGATGTAGCATATCTAAACACCCCCATCACTATTGATGAAACTAAAACAGTAATTAAATGTCTGCCCAAAAACAAAAGCCCAGGCCCAGATGGATTCACTAATGAATTCTTTCAAATTTTCCAAGAGGAACTACTACCAATCCTGGCAAGACTCTTTCATGAAATTGAACAAACGGAAACACTTCCAAATAGCTTTTATGAAGCCAACATCTGCTTGATACCTAAACCGGACAGATATGCTATGAAAAAAGAAATTTACAGACCAATATCTCTGATGAATGCAGATGCAAAGATCCTCAACAAAATCCTGGCAAATAAGATTCAATGCCTCATTAAGAAGATCATCCACTATGATCAAGTAGGTTTCATCCCAGGAATGCAAGGATGGTTTAACATGCATAAATCTATCAACATAATACACAACATACAAAACAAGAAAAATAAAATCACATGGTCATATCAATAGATGCAGTGAAAGCATTTCATAAAGTCCAATGCCCATTCTTGATCAAAATGATCATCAAGATGGGAATGGAAGGAACCTTACTCAATATAGTTAAGGCCATCCACCACAAGACATAGACAAATATTATCCTCAATGGAGAAAAACTAAAATCCTTCCCTCTAAATTCTGGCACAAGACAAGGCTGTCCTCTCTCATCACTCCTATTCAACATAGTACTGGAAGTACTCGCTATAGCGATTAGGCTAGAAAACGATATCAAGGGAATCCAGATAGAAAAGGAAGAAGTCAAGCTCTCACTGTTTGCAGATGCCATGATACTCTACTTAGAAAACCCTAAAGACTACCAAAAAGCTTCTAGAAACAAAAGATTCATATAGCAAGGTGGCAGGCTACTAATTTAACACACAAAAATCAATGGCCTTTCTATACACCAATAGATATAAGGAAGAAATGGACATTAAGAAAACAACCCCATTCACAATAGTGCCACACAAACTCAAATATCTTGGAATCAACTTGACTAAAAATGTGAAGGACCTATACAAATAAAACTATAAAACTCTCCTCCAAAAAAGAAGAGAGGGCACATGGAAATGGAAACACATATCTTGCTCATGAATTGGCAGGATTACCATCATTAAAGTAGCAATACTCCTCAAGGCATTATACAGATTTAATGCGATCCCTCTAAAGATACCCATGACATTCTTCAAAGAAGTGGATCAGGCACTTTTGAAATTTGTTTGGAACAATAAACACACTAGAATAGCTAAAGCAATCATTGGGAAAAAGAATATGGGAGGAATTACTTTCCCCAACTTTAAACATAATGACAAAGCAATAGTTATCAAAACAGCATGGTATTGAATAAGGACAGGACCTCAGATTAGTAGAATAGGCTTGAATACTCAGAAAATGTTCCCCAGACATACAATCACCTAATTTTTAATAAAGGAGCAAGAAATCCTAAGTGGAACAAAGAAATCCTCTTTAATAAGTGGTGTTGGCACAACTGGCTAGCCACTTGCAAAAAATTGAACATAGACCCCCAGCTAACATCATGTATGAAGGTTAAATCCAAATGGATTAAAGACTTCGATATTATACCCGAAACCATAAGATATATAGAACAACACATAGGCAAAACACTCCAGGATATGGAGACTACAGGCATATTCATGGAGGAAACTGCACTCTCCAAGTAAGTGAAAGCAGAGATTAACAAATGGAAATATATTTAAGCTGAGAATCTTCTGCACCTCAAAGGAAATAGCACCCAGGATACAAGAGCCATCCACTGAGTGGGAGAAACTATTCACCCATACCCATCAGATAGGGGGCTAGTCTACAAAATATACAAGTCACTGACAGAAATTTACAAGAAAAACCATCTCATTCCATCAAAATATGGGGAGAAGAAATGGACAGACACTTTGACAAAGAAGAAATACAAATGGCCAAAAGACACATGAAAAAATACTCCACATCACTAATCATCAGGGAGATGCAAATCAAAACAACTATGAGGTTCCACCTCACACCCCAGAGAATGGCACAAATCACAAAGAATGACTATAAACAGTGTTGGCGGGGATGTGGAGAGAAAGGAACTCTTATCCACTGCTGGTGGGAATGCTCTCTACTTCAACCTTTATAGAAAGCAATATGGAGATTCCTCCAAAAACTGGAAATCGAGCTCCCATACGATCCATCTATACCACTCCTAGGAACAAAAAAACACAATACAAAAAACTTTTCCTTACACCTATATTCATTGCAGCACTATTTACCATAGCAAGACTCTGGAAACAACCAAGATACCCTTCAACATACGAATGGATGTACACGGAATCTATTATGATAAGTGAAATAAGTCAGAGAAAGAGAGAAAAACGCAGAATGGTCTCATTCATCTATGGGTTTTAAGAAAAATGAAAGACATTCTTGGAATAATAATTTTCAGACACAAAAGAGAAAAGAGCTGGAAGTTCCAGCTCACCTCAGGAAGCTCACCACAAATAGTGATGAGTTTAGTTAGAGAAATAACTACATTTTGAACTGTCCTAATAATGAGAATGTATGAGGGAAATGGAGAGCCTGTTTAGTGTACAGGTGGGGGTCGGGTGGGGAGGAGGGAAACTTGGGACATTGGTGATGGAATGTTGCATTGGTGATGGGGGGAGTTCTTTACATGACTGAAACCCAAACACAATCATGTATGTAATCAAGGTGTTTAAATAAAAAAAGAAAATATTTTCATAAAATTTTACAATATTTTGACTCATTTAAAGTTGAGTAAGCCAACCTTATTATATTGCCTTTTTTGCTAAATAATGATATATTCTTGCAAATTATCAGTTGCTTTTTGTTTCTAAGTAAATAATTTATTAAACTTTGTTCTTTTTTTAGTTTTTCCAATGCATTAATATTATAAAAAAAGATATTTAGGTTAGAGATGTTAAATAAAAGATAATAGGTTTACTACATATGAAAAAGGTCTTTGAGGATGGAGCACCAATAGCAAGAACTTTAGCATCAAACATAAACAAATGGGACTATATCAAACTACAAAGCTTCTGCATGGTAAAAGAAACCCTACTTAACACAAGAAAACAGTTAACTGACTGGGAAAAAATCTTTTCACCCATCATATCATATAAAGAGCTGATATCCAGAATATACAAAACACTCAGAAAGCTGAGCCCCCCATAACCAAATAAAGCTATAAAAAATGGGAAGATGAAATGAATAGACATTTCTCTGAGGAAGACCGAAAGATGGCCAACAAATACATGAAAATATGCTCACCTTCACTCATCATTAAGGAAATCCAAATAAAGACAACAATGAGGTACCAACTTACACCAGTGAGGATGGCTCACATCAAAAATAATAACAATCTATGTTGGCGGGGATGCGGCATGAAAGGCACTCTCATCCACTGCAGGTGGAAATGCCCTGGTCCAACACTTATGGAGAAAAGTCTGGAGAGTGCTCAAAGAACTCAGAATTCAGCTACCATTTGACCCAGCATTTTCTCTCCTAGGTATCTACCCCCAAGTTGGAAGGACATTCATTCCAAAGTATGTGTGCACCCCATTATTTATCGCAGTCTAATAGCCAAGTCTTGGAACCAACTTCGATGTCCAACAACAGATGAATGGATCAGTAATATGTGGTATCTATACACAATGGAATACTACATCACAATTAGAAATGATACAGTCACAGACTTTGCAGCAACGTGGATGGACCTAGAACATATTATGTTAAATAAAGTAAGCCAGAAGATGAAATATAAACACAGAATGATAGCACTATTCTGAAGCACCTAGAACACACATCTTATATACAACTAATACTCAACAATCAAATAACAGGGTTTAACAGAGTAGAAACCCCAAACACTGTAACAGTCAACATATACCAGAGATCAGTGCCCAAAACACCAGGTAAGTAATCAGCCTTCTACTACAAAGGCCCATAATAAGTCTTTAGGGATTTTATACAGGATTACAGGCAAAGTATACCATGAGAAACCACTGACTCCAACGGAAGCATGCCATAAAAATATGTGTTAATGCTTTAATCTTTCTATACTTAAAATAACCTCTCAGCTTTTCTGTCTACAGGCATTCTTGAATACAAAGGGTGGACAAATTTAGATTGCATCTCGGGGCTCGATCACACGAGATACCATACACAGCTTGCTCTATGATAATATCCCGATAAAACTCTTTAACATTCCCTTTATCCCTAGGTAATACTTCATTTAGGATTTGAAGCACGTGACCACCCAAATCACACCAAAGCAGCAACTGTGACCTATAGACTTATACTAAAGCCCTACTCATCGAACACACTCAAACAAACTAGAACTTCCTCGCTCTTTTCTCTACTCTTCTCAGTACTGTTTTTTTTCTTTTTCTTTTTTTCTCCTTTTCTTTTTAATTTATTTCCTCTTTTCTTTCCTGTCCCTTCATATACTTTCCCCTTTCACCCCTTTAAAAATTCGAATAACCATTCACCCCGCAATCCCATCCAGATTCCCCACATTAAAACTCTTCACACTCAGTTCCTATTCCATTAGGCATCAAGAATGACCTCCTTCTCCAGCGAACCAGTACCCAGCAACCAAGTAAACAGATAACCAACCAGTCAAACCCACACCTCGCCCCCTACAAGAAAAGGCAACCAACTCCCCTGCTGACTCATGCTGCGTGGTCCTCCTTACCAACCCTTCCTAACGTGGACTGTTACTTGAAACTGGACTTAGCTCTACAAGTATCCCCCAATGCATGAACTCTTCCCAAGTCCTCCCTACTGCAAATATTTTGCCAATATCAAGAAGGCCAGGTTGGGAGATAGAAAGGTGCCCGGGAACCCACACACCACAAGAAAATCTCAAAAGACAAGGGGGAAACCTATACTACCATCATAAGTATACGACCTACCTCTTTACCTGCTTTTCCCCAAATGCAAGATACTTTCTTGCATCATCTTGTTCCTTTAATTAATTTTTACTTCAGTTCTGAAAAATCTTTTTTCTTGTCATATATATACGTGAGCACATATTTTTTATTTCTATTTTTATCTTTTTTGGGTGTGTGACATGTTTTTTGTTGTCTTCTCTCTCCACCCTCAAATTCACCGGCAATATAATGTAGCACCATTTCTCTTTGCAAAGGCACACTAAAAAAAGGGGAAATCTTACATATAAAAACGAGCTCTTATTTATCAGGAATAAGAACTCATACTTGTTTAAAATACAGGGGTATCTCCCTCTCCCACCTTGAAAGTATGATACGTGGACCCAACTTAGACCCTAGGTAATTAGACACCAACCATCCAACCATGAACCCTGGACCACAGACATAGAAACGACACACTTCTTCACAACAGCCACAGAAAACAAATCCCATCCGGGACATCCTTAACAGTGCTCGAACACCAACAACTGCCAGTCCTAATATGATACCCTGACAACGAGGTAAATGGGAACAACTTGACCTAAGAGCAAGTTATCATACCTCATCAGCTAATGATAAGACAAAATCAGAAGACTTGTCACCCTATGGTCTGTCCAAATGCCAAGATCGGGATTAACAGATGACTGGCTGACAGTACCATGGCCAGACTGTATGTAACCTGGAACCAATAAATAAGCCCTAGTCTAGGGTGTGAGCTACGGCCTGCATAACAACTATGATCCCTAGTTCCAGAGGTCTGTCTGAGACTATTGCAATGGAAGGGGACCTCTGGAAACATAACAGAAGACGCTATCCCAGGCCCATTCTAGGATCAGCGCAAAGACCAGGACCACCAACCACAGAAGACGAATTAAGATGACACTGAGGGAACAGAACTTCTAGACCCACAAAGAAAGACATAATCATAAGTTCCACTCCTTGACTCGTGCAGATACAGAGACCTCTAGATACAGAGGTCTGATGTTATCACCCAGGATGGAGCAGAAGTCTTCCATACACCACAAAAGCACCAAGGGGAGAGTAAATGAACCTGAATGGAGACTATAGTTAATCCAATGACAATATACTTTAAGGGTGGAGAAACCCTATATCTCTTAGGCAAAGGAAATTCCTTTTTGAATGACCCTAATATTTACTCTGCATCTGCAGGAGAGAAAAAAAGCACAAAACAATTTTTATTATTATTTACTTATCTATCTTTTGTTGATTGCATTGTTGTGGTTTGGCTATTGAAGTGGATGTCTCCATTTATATTTATTTATTTTCTCCTTTTCTTATGTGCTCTGCCACATTTTTTTAATCTCAATACAATGGTTTTTTTTTTTGTTTTGTTTTGTTTTTTTGGTTTTTGGGCCACACCCTGCAGTGCTCAGGGGTTACTCCTGGCTGTCTGCTCAGAAATAGCTCCTGGCAGGCACGGGGGACCATATGGGACACCGGGATTCGAACCAACCACCTTTGGTCCTGGATCGGCTGCTTGCAAGGCAAACACCGCTGTGCTATCTCTCCGGGCCCTCAATACAATGGTTTTTATATGGTGCTTACCCTTTTGTTTTGTTTGTTTTTCTTTTTTTGGAATGCTTACTGGATATTTTATTTGACAGTTCTTTATGTACTGTTTGTGGTATTTCACCTTTTTCCCCTTTGTCTCTCAAACCAAGGATGAAAGCCTCTAGAAGGACTCCACCCATTTCCAGAGTATCTGATTCTTTTTTTTCTTTTTTTTTTTCCCTTGAGATTATTACTTTTCTCTTCTTCAAACAAAACCACATAGCTTAAACTATCTAATCTCATCTCCCAATTGGGGATGGGGATTAAGGGAGGTACCAAGACCAAATAGGTGTAAGACCCCTAAGTAGTAAGCTAGGCACAGAGGGCACCACTTATTCTAGCAGCCCCCGGAGTAAGGGAAGAGGTTATGAGAAGAAGGACGGGAACGGAGGTGGAGGGAGGACAATTCGGTGATGGGAATTCCCCTGATTTTATGTTAATATGTACCTAAAATATTATTTTTAATGATATGTAAGCCACTATGATTAAAATAAAATTATATTTAATTAAAAAAGATAATAGGTTTAAATTAATTTATAAAGCATATCTAAGAGGGTTTAAAATTAGGGAGATGTGCTCTATAATTTAAAATAAAAATAATTAGTAATTATTTGAAATTTGTTCTATGTTAAGAATAAAACCATGCTTTTGACTTGCATTTGATCTAAAACAAATTAACATTAAATTAAACACAATTGACATTGAATTGAAACAAAAAGTATTGTGAATCAGCCTCTATTTGCCTTTACAAAGTTACTTCTTTCAGAAATGCCTGTGAATAAAGTAGGCACTGAGTAAAAGTTTAAATAATAATAGATATTCATCTGTCTATAAATATGATCTGTGAGCTTCTCTAGGCTGTTTGCTTATTTATTCAATTATTATAATATGTCAACAAGTTAATCACATTTTTCCTCATTTAAGGTAATAAAGCCAAGAGAAATACTATTCTTCAAAATACAGAGATAAAAAGAGGCAAAAATTATTCATATTCACTAACTATGAAAATAAGTGACTCCCTACTTGAGGTGTGTGGACATAAAATTAATATGTCTAATGGAAGCTGAAAGTGGCAGAAGTAAATGTTAAGAGTCAAAGGCACTGAGCTAAGTAAGGGTTATTCAGATATTATTCACACATATATATGTGTGTGTGTGTGCATCTGAATAACCTATATATACATATATATGCAAATTACTTGAGAGTAATTATTTGAGGCATACAAACAAATGTGGAACTTATATGTTTTAAAATTAAACTTTTTATTTATTTGTTTATTTATTTTTGATTTTTGGGCCACACCTGGTGATTCTCAGGGGTTACTCCTGGCTATGTGCTCAAAAATTGCTCCTGGCTTGGGGGACCATATTGGACGCAGGGGGAACAAAATGCAGCCCGTTCTAGATTAGCGCTTGCAAGGCAGAAGCCCTACTGCTGCGCCACTACTTAGGCCCCAAAATTAAACGTTTATGATGGTGAAATAAATTTTTTTTTGGTTTTTGGGTCACACCCAGAAGCACTCAGGGGTTACTCCTGGCTATACGTTCAGAACTTGCTCCTGGCAGGCTCGAGGGACCATATGGGATGTCGGGATTTGAACCATCATCCTTCAAGCAAGGCAAACACCATACCTCCATGCTATCTCTCTGGTCACATGAAATTATTTTATATAAGCCAAAAAAATATTACTGAAGTATGTGGTAACAGAGAGAGATACATTTTTTCACATTTGACATTTTATTTTTAGAATTTAAAAAGATTTTGGATGCAAAAATCATGCTGAATTAATCATAGTGAAGTGAGTGACATAGGACTTAGCATATAATGTGTTGTTTAGCATATGACTAGTAAATTAAATTGCAGTAGATGAAGCATGTAAAATTTTTCTAAAATGATATCTTTTTAGTGCAATAGGGAATATCTAGCAGAGTGTTCAATAATGGAAACTTTTTTTGTTTTTGTTTTTTGTTTTGTTTTTTTGAGGGAGAGTCACACATGGCAGCACTCAGGAGTTACTCCTGGCTTTACGCTCAGAAATTACTCCTGGCAGGCTCAGAGGACCAAATGGGATGCCAGGATTCAAACCACCATCCTTTTGCATGCAAGGCAAACACCCTACCTCCATGCTATCTCTTCGGTCCCAATAAGGGAAACTTTTTTATTATCATATTTTGATTTAAGCATCATGATTACAAGTATGAATGTAGATGGGTTTCAATTAAAAACAGAACACCCCCCTTCACCAGTGCAACCTTTCCACCACCACTGCCCATATCTTCTTCCTCCCCGATCCCTGCCTGCAACTGCTGTGCTCCATGAGACCAGAGACACAATTTTTAAAGTAATTTTCTAGAAATTCAACAGTATTTGATGATATTTGATGATGTATCTTTCTTTCTTATTCGAAAGTTTTATCCTCAGGAGACTTGATATGTGTGTAATAAAAAATTTACATAGCTGAAGACCTAGAAAATAGAATCGGATAATTATGATTCATTTCGTGCAGTATAGTATGAGTCATAAGTTATATCTCCCCCAGGCATTAATTATCATTCTCTATTCGGATTAGCTAAATATCCCATAATTGTTTGTCTTGAAATATTTAAAAATTATTCACTTTTTAAGATAAGATTATTTTTGGCAAATGTGTTAATTTTACTCTCTATACTGAGAATTGAAGCAAGGAGTTACATAGAATAAAACACGAATAACTTAGGATGATGAATATTTAGATATGATAAGAACTCGGCATTTAATCTCTGATATACAGTGATTATAGCAGCCACGGCTAAAACAAAAGTGTGCTTTATTCTGAGAGGACAGTCTTCCTTCCTTTATTATTTCCATTTCTTAAAATGCTGCGGGATGGAACTGCGGTTCATCCTAGGTTAGTACATGCAAGGCAAAAGCCCTACCACCTGCCCCACCACTCTGGCCCCAATATCCAGTGTACTTTTAACTCATTGAGTTGCTTCTAACTTGGGCTGTAACAATTTAACTATTAAAGTTAAGATTTTTTAGATTGTTGCTGGTTACTAAGCTTTCTGCTATTGAGTTTCTGCTGTGAGTAAGCAGTGATATTTTCTTAATTCTGACTCTAGATTTGAGAATAATTGTTTTCCATATATTTTTCTTTTGCTAACATATTTAAGAATTGTTGAATAGGCTTCAATCTATAGGTCCACAAAGATAACACAATATAGGCTGAGCTTATTATCAGCATGCATGAGATCTGGGTTTGATACTTGATATCACATATCCCAACAACAACCAAAGTAATCTCACATTCAGGCATTATCCTTGGGCACTGTCCGACATGTCCCCAAATGAATACAAAGTCAGTCATTACTGATTTTATTTGTTAACTTGAAGTAGTAACCTACAAAATCCTTACACATGGAACCATAACCCTTCATAATTTTTAGATTATCGAAGAAGTATTTCTAAAGAGTGGTTCATTTTAAAGAGTAATATTGCATTTTTGCTCACTAGAGGGCCTTGTGAGTTTAATAATGCATATATGGTTCTATTTTCCCATTATCTTATAGCCTATAATATTTAATGTCCTAATAAGGCTACTCACCAAATCTCTTCAGTACAGCTTTCTCAGGTTATAATCTCTGAATTGTCTATTCTTCCTCAAAGAAGCATCAAACATAAGTCACATCAAACATCATTCACCCTTTTATTCTTTCTTGAGTGTGAAATGATTTTGCAGTTATCTTATTCAGAAATGAGCAGTTTCAATTGTTTAATATTTTAATTATCTAACTAATTAATAGAATTTTTCTCTGATTTTCTCTGTATATTCATTATATCAGCAATCAAAGTATCTGTATTATACCATGCAAAAAGGGTAGCTACAGATAAAAATGTCAGGACAAACTTTTAATAATATATGTCCTTTAAGAATTGCTCAGTTGTAAAAATAAATTTACTAAGATATATGAAATTTAAAATAAAAATTTATATATAATTATCTCTCTGGTTTTACATTACATTTGCTATACAGATGTTTTTCCCATTGTGTCTTCAAATGTTTGCATACCTGTGATATTTCTTATTTTTTATTATTTTTTTTGGTTTTTCGGGCCACACCTATTTGATGCTCAGGGGTTACTCCTGGCTAAGTGCTCAGTAATCACCCCTGCCTTGGGGGACCATATTGGACGCTGGGGGATTGAACCGAGGTCCTTCCTTGGCTAGAGCCTGCAAGGCACACACCTTACCTCTAGTGCCACCTCGCTGACCCCAAAGTGATATTTCTTTTTTTTCCTATTTAAACTTTATTACATACATGATTGTGTTGGGTTTCAGCCATATAAAGAACACCATCCATCACCAGTGCAACATTCCCATCACCAATATCCCAAATCTCCCTCCTCCCCACCCAACCACCGCCTGTACTCTAGACAGGCTTTCTATTTCCCTCGTACATTCTCATTATTAGGATAGTTCAAAACGTAGTTATTTCTCTAAATAAACTCATCCCTGTTTGTGGTGAGCTTCATGAGGTGAGCTGTAAATTTCAGCTCTTTTCTCTTTAGTGTCTGAAAGTTATTGCAAGAATGTCTTTCATTTTTCTTAAAACCCATATATGAGTGAAGTAATTCTAAGTCTTTCTCACTCTCTCTGACTTATTTCACTCAGAATAATGAATTTCATGTACATCCATGTATAGGAAAATTTCATGACTTCATCTATCCTGACAACTGCATAATATTCCATTGTGTATATGTACCACAGTTTCTTTAGCCATTCATTTGTTGAAGGGTATCTTGGCTATTTCCAGAGTTTTGCTATGGTAAATAGTGCTGCAATGAATATAGGTTTAAGAAAGGGATTTTTGTATTGTATTTCCAGTTTTTGGAGGAATCTCCATATCGCTTTCCATAAAGGTTGAACTAGATGGAATTCCCAGCAGCAGTGCATAAGAGTTCCTTTCTCCCCACGTCCCCGCTAACACTGCTTATTCTCATTCGTTGTTATGTGTGCCAATCTCTGGGGTGTGAGGTGGTACCTCATAGTTGTTTAGATTTGCATCTCCCTGATGAATAGTGATGTGGAGCATTTTTTCATGTGTCTTTTGGCCATTTGTATTTCTTCTTTGTCAAAGTGTCTGCCTATTCCTTCTCCCCATTTTTTGATGGGATTAGATGTTTTTTTCTCATAAAGTTCTGTCAGTGTCTTGTATATTTTGGAGATTAGCCCCTTGTCTGATGGGTATTGGGTGAATAGTTTCTCCCACTCAGTGGGAGGCTCTTGTATCCTGGGTGCAATATCTTTTGAGGTCCAGAAGCTTCTCAGCTTAATATATTCCCATCTGTTAATCTCTGCTTTAACTTGCTTGGAGAGTACAGTTTCCTCTTTGAAGATGCCTTTAGTCTCAATGTCCGGAAGTGTTTTACCTATGTGTTGTTCTATATATCTTATGGTTTCAGGTCTGATATTGAGGTCTTTAATCTATTTGGATTTTACATTCGTACATGATGCTAGCTGGGGGTCTAAGTTCAATTTTTTGCACATGGCTAGCCAGTTGTGCCAACACCACTTGTTGAAGAGGCTTTCTTTGCTCCATATAGGACTTCTTATACTTTATCAAAAATTAGGTGATTGTAAGTCTGGGGAACAGTCTCTGAGTATTCAAGCATATTCCACTGAACTTAGGGCCTGTCTTTATTCCAATACCATGCTGTTTTGATAATAATTGCTTTGTAGTTCAGTTTAAATTCGGGAAAGTAGTTCCTCCCATATTCTATTTCTCAATGATAGCTTTAGCTATTCTAGGTGTTTATTATTCCAAATGAATTTCAAAAGTGCCTGATTTGCTTCTTTGAAGAATGTCATTGGTATCTTTAGAGGGATCACATTAAATCTGTACAATGCTTTGGGAAATATTGCCATTTTGATTATGTTAATCCTGCCAATCCATGAGCAGGGTATGTGTTTCATTTCCCATGCCCTCTCTTATTTCCTGGAGCAGAGTGTTATATTTTAGTTTGTATAGTTTCTTCACATTTTTAGTCAAGTTGATTCCAAGATATTTGAGTTTGTGTGGCACTATTGTGAATGGGGTTGTTTTCTTAATGTCAATTTCTTCCTTATTACTATTGGTATAGAAAGGCCATTGATTTTTGTGTGTTAATTTTGTAGCCTTCCGCCTTGCTATATGAATCTATTGTTTACAGAAGCTTTTTTGTAGAGACTTTAGGGTTTTCTAGGTAGAGTATCATGACATCTGCAAACAGCGAGAGCTTGACTTCTTCCTTTCCTATCTGGATTACCTTGATATCTTTTTCTTGCCTAATTGCTATAGCAAGTACTTCCAGTGCTATGTTGAATAGTAGTGGTGCGAGAGGACAGACTTGTCTTGTGCCAGAATTTAGAGGAAAGGCTTTCAGTTTTTCTCCATTGAGGACAATATTTGCCTCTGGCTTGAGGTAGCTGGCCTTAACTATATTGAGAAAGGTTCCTTCCATTCCCATCTTGCTGAGAGTTTTTATCAAGAATGGGTATTGGAACTTATTAATGCTTTCTCTGTGTCTATTGATATGATAATTTGATTTCTATATTTCTTGTTGTGTATGTTGTATATTATGTTGATAGATTTATGGATGTTAAACCATCCTTGCATTCCTGGGATGAAACCTACTTGATCGTAGTGGATGATCTTCTAAATGAGGCATTAAATCCTATTTGGCAGGATTTTGTTGAGGATCTTTGCAACTGTATTCATTAGCGATATTGGTCTGTAATTTTCTTTTTTGGTAGTATCTCTGTCTGGTTATGTATCAAGGTGATGTTGGCTTCATAAAATCTATTTGGAAGTGTTCCTCTTTTTTAGATTTCTTGAAAAAGTCTTGCCACTATTGGTAGAAATTCCTCTTGAATCATTTGAAAGAATTCATTAGTAAATCCATCTGGGCCAGGACTTTTTTTCTTGGGCAGATATTTGATTACCGTCGTAATTTTCTCAATAGTGATGGGGGTGTTTAGATATGCTACGTCCTCTTCCTTCAACCGTGGATGATTATAAGAGTCCAAGAATTTATCCATTTCTTCCAGGTTTTCATTTCTAGTGGCATAAAGTTTCTCAAAGTAGTTTCTAATTATTTTGAGTCTATGTTTTTCTGACTATTCAGGTGCGTTTCTTGTAGGCAGTAGAAAGTTGGATTGAGTTTTTTGATCCATTTAGCCACTCTATGTCTCTTAACTGGTGCATTTAGTCCATTGACGTTGAGAGAAAGAATTGTCCTAGGATTTAATGCCATCTTTATATCAAAGTTTGGTGTGTCTTTTGGTCAGTCTTGTCTTAAAATAGGCCGTTCAGTTTTTCTTTTAAGAATGGTTTTCAGTCTGTAATTTGGATTTCTACCATATCAGTAGTGATCTATCCTTTTTTATTCCTAATACAAGTTATCAATTTTTTTCTCTCTCTCTTTCTTGTTAGTTTTGCCAGTGGTCTATCAATCCTGTTTATTTTCTCAAAGAACCAACTTCTGCTTTCGTTGATCTTTCAGATTGTTTTTTTTGGTTTCCACTTCATTGATTTCTGCTCTCAGCTTTGTTATTTCCTTCTGTCTCTCTATTTTTTGGTTCTTTTGTTAAGTACTTTCTAATTCTATATCCTGTGTCATTAAGCTACTCAGGTAAGCCCCTTCTTCCTTCCTGATGTTTCCTTGCAAAGCTATAAATTTTCCTCTCAGTATCGCTTTTGCTGTGTCCTATAGGTTCTGATAGTTTGTGTCTTTATTGTCATTTGTTTCCAGGAACCTTTTGATTTCCTCCATGATTTCATCTTGGACCCACTGGTTATTCAGTTTTAGGCTGTTTAACTTCCAGGTATTAAAGTTTTTCTTCTGTATCCCTTTGTAGTTCACATATAATTTCATGGCCTTGTGGTCAGCGAAGGTAGCCTGCAAAATTTTTATCCTCTTGATATTATGGAGGTATGTTTTATGTGCTAGCATGTTGTCTATCCTGGAGAATTTCCCATGTACTTTGGAGAAGAATGTGTATCCAGGTTTCTGGGGGTGGAGTTTTCTGTATATATCTACTAGGCCTCTTTCTTCCATTTCTCTTTTCAGGTCTAGTGTATTCTTGGTTGACCTGTCAAGTGTTGACAATGCTGTGTTGAGGTCTCCCACAATTATTGTGTTGTTATTGATATTATTTTTCAGATTTGTCAACAATTGTTTTAAATATTTTGCTGGCCCCTCATTCGGTGCATGTATGTTTAGGAGTTATTTCTTCCTGTTCTACATACCCCTTGATTAATATAAAATGTCCATCTTTATCCCTTACAACTTTCTTGAGTATAAAGTTTGCATCATCTGATATTAGTATGGCCACTCCAGCTTTTTTATGGGTGTTGTTTGCTTGGATGATTTTCCTCCAGCCTTTTATTTTGAGTCTATGTTTGTTCTGACTATTCAGGTGCATTTCTTGTAGGCAGCAGAAGGTTGGATTGAGTTTTTTGATACATTTAGCCACTCTATGTCTCTTAACTGGTGCATTTAGTCCATTGACGTTGAGAGAAAGAATTGTTCTAGGATTTAGTGCCATCTTTATATCAAAGCTTGGTGTGTCATTGGTCAGTCTTGTCTTAAAGTAGGCCATTCAGTTTTTCTTTTGAGAATGGTTTTGAATCTGTAAAGTTTCTGAGCTGTTGTTTGTCTGTGGAACCATGTATTGTTACTTCAAACCTGAAAATGAGTTTTGCAGTATTCTAGGCAAAGCTTTATTTCATAGAGTTTTGTCACTATGTCCCACCACTGTCTTCTGGCCTTGAGTGTTTCCAGTGGCAGGTCTGTAGTAAATCTCAAGGATGCTCCCTTGAATGTAATTTCTCTTTTCGATATCGCTTCTTTCAGAATTCTGTCTCTATTTGTAGGATTTGTTATTGTGACTAGGATGTGTCTTTGGGTGTTTTTACTGGGGTCTCTTTTAGTTGGTACTCTTCGGGCAAGCAGGATTTGATCGCAAGTATTCATTAGCTCTGGTAGTTTCTCTTTAATGATGTTCTTGACCATTGATTCTTCCTGGAGATTTTCTTCCTGGGTCTTTGGGATTCCAGTGATTCTTAAGTTGTTTCTGTTGAGCTTATCATAGACTTCTATTTCATCTGTTTCCATTCTTTGAGTAATTTTTTCCATTGTTTGATCATTTGCTTTAAGCTTTTTTCTAATTTTTTCTGCTGTATGGAATTGTTATTCATCTCATCTTCCAGTGTACTAATTATATCCTCAGATGCTGTTACCCTGTGGGAAAGCTCAACAATGCTTAACTTCAATTCATCTACTGAGTTTTTCAGACCTGTTATTTGACCTAAAATTTCAGTTTGGAGTTTTCTGATTTCTATCTTCATATTCTCTTGATTCTTTTTAGTATTCTCTTCTATACTTTCTTTGAGTTCTTTGAACATCTACCATATTACAACTCTAAACTTCTTATCTGAGAGACTGACTTGTTGGTTGGTCATGCTCAAGTCATCAGAGTTGCCATTGTCCTCTATGTCTGGTGCTGGCCTGTATTGTTTACCCATTGTCACACTAATATTGTGGGATTTTCTATGTGTTGTGGTTGCCTTCATTGGCTAAATGATGTGCACAGCTGAGAAGTGAAGCAGAGCGGCTGTGCTCCTCTGGCTCCACCCTTTCTGGGCTTGTAAACTCACCTCCAGGGAAGGCTCCAGGGAAGGTGAGCCATCCGCAGATGAGCCACATACAGGAAGAAATCAGGCCGAAAATGGAGCACAGCACAGAAGACAGGCAGATAGTGGTGCTGGCCTCTGAGTTTCAGCAGAGTTCAGCGGCTTCCCCTATCTAGGCTTGCAAAATCAGCCATTTCTTACTCACTCGCTCACTTGCTGGGTAGCTTCAGAATGCAGTCTTTTGGGGTTAACTTCCCAGGGCTCTGAGGAGAGCTTCAAGGATTCAGAAAAGACAGAGAAGCACAGGACAGCGCTCCCTTCAGGTCCTCAGTTTCCTCAGAAGAAGCACAGCAGGGCAGAGACTTCTCAGCTAAAGCAATCAGCACTTTACCTGGCAGTCCCCACAGTCAGCCATTTTTTACTCACCTGCTCGCTGGGTAGCTTCAGAATGCAGTTTTTTGGGGGTTCGCCTCCCAAGGCTCTGAGGAGAGCATTAAGGATTCAGAAAAGATAGAAAAGCACAGGACAGTGCTCTTTCAGGTCCTCAGTTTCCTCAGAAGAAGCACAGCAGGGAAGAGACTCCACAGGTAAAGCAATCAGCACTTTACCTGGCAGTCCCCACAGTCAGCCATTTCTTACTCACTCACCTGTTGCTGGGTAGCTTCAGAATGCAGTTTTTTGAGGGTTCGCTTCCCAGGGCTCTGAGGAGAGCTTCAAGGATTCAGAAAAGACAGAGAAGCACAGGACAGGGCTCCCTTCAGGTCCTCAGTTTTCTCAGAAGAAGCACAGCAGGGCAGACTCCACAGGTGATGCAATCAGCACTTCACCTGGCAGTCCCCACAATCAGCCATTTCTTCAATGTGATATTTCTTAAAGAAAAAAAATTCTGTAATGTAAACAGAATTAGATTAAAGATGATGAGAACCCTAAAAATCAAAACTGCAATGATAAACTGCAGTGTAACTTTTTAGTACTATAAGGTTTTCAAAGGACTAAGTTTATTTTCCATCAGACAAATTTATATTTAATGAAAATCCAATCCAAGTACATTTGTTATTTCTAAATAAGAATTTTGTAAAACTCTTCTGTATCTTAGAAAAACACTTGATGCATAAATATTCCCATCAGAGAACATAGGGAGGAAAGGTTCAATTCATTTTTTTCAGAAAACTTAATGGTTTTCTCTGTGTGGTATTCAGGGGAAAAGTTACTACCAGGGATCTATTTGGTATCATATTAAGCAATCCACATGCAAAGCGTGCTCTCTAGTCCACTGAGACATCTCTTTAGACCTAAGTCAAAATGTTTTGATATTTGGACTCTATAATATCAAATTTCAGTGAAGCAAATTGACTGACTTGTTATTTCAGTATATTTTTATAAAAACCAAGTGTTTTTGTTGACATATTCCTAGAAATTATCACTTATAAACATAAAAGTTCTTATGCCAAATACTCGAGTGACCCAGGGAATATGTCCTTACTATCCTCTGAATATTTACTATTGTTTTTTTGTGATTTTTACAAACAATTGGATTATGAAACTTGGCACAAAAGATAAAATTACTCTTCAGGAGAAAGTTTATTTCAGATATATGCACATAATTCAAATAACTTACATTTAAACAATTGTGAAATATGTACTTATATTAATTAGGTTGTATTTATTTATTTATCTGTTTGTTTATTGCTTTTTGGGCCACCCCCTTGAGTCTCAGGGATTACTCCTGGCTACGCACTTAGAAATTACTCCTGGTTCTGGAGTCCATATGGGATGCCAGGGATCAAACCAAAGTCTGTCCCGGAGTGGCCCTGTGCAAGGCAAATGCCCTTTGTACTATCGCTCCAACCCTCTTTTTTATTTTTAGTAACAAAAAAGTCCAAATGTTCAGTGACTTTAAACCTTGAGAATTGATTTGTCTGTATGAAAAATACAATTTAATGACTTTATAAGTCCCATAGCTATGTTGTCAGGATCATGTCTATTTCCCAAAATCACAGTACAGGATATATGTACAAATAATTTAGCATGAAAAATTTAAGACTAGATTTGGTTTTACATGACTTTTACTTATACTTTGGTGACCAGAATTTGATTGTTAAGCACACAATATTGGCCTTAATCAGTACTCTGTTACTGGTGACCTATTTATTAAATTTACTTTAAATAGTGATCTATTCAATATACAATAAGAAAAGTTGGCCTTTAAAGTCAGTATTATAGAAAGTAGAAAAGGCAAATAAAATAAATGCTGTACTGAATTAAATGTTTGTATATTTATTATTATTATTATTATTATTTGATTTTTGGACCACACTTGGTTATGCTCAGGGATAACTTTTGCCTTTGCAGAATTTGCTCCTGCTTGGAAGACCATATAGGATGCTGGGAGATCAAACCTCTATTCATCCTAGGTTAGTGTATGCAAAGTATACAAAGTGTATGCATCTGCCCTACCACTGGCCCCAAATGATCATATATTTAGATTTGCATATTTTCAGCCTCATATATTATTTCTCTTATTTTACTATTGAAAATAGTATTTACTATTGAAGTCAGATTAAGTTGGAATTAATTTCTTCAATGAAAATCATTAAATAATAAAACAGCATCATACATATGTATGTTTACTAAAATAATACTTATTAGCAATTAATCAATAATTTACCATTGAAACAAAGTTTTCTTAGATATTGACTAAGTTATTAACATGCCTGATGTATCTAACAATCCTTTCTTCTTTGTCACTTCCTGAACAGAATCTTCTATTAAGTATCTAATGATGGTCTGCTTGCTATATTCCTTTTGATAGACAGTAGAGAATTATGAAAAAACAATTTTGTCATTACTTTGAACACTCATATCCTGATTTTACTTTCTTGTACATGTAATATACTGGAAACAACTTTTAAACTTTCTGTGATTTAGTTTCTAATATTTTGATTGAGATAGTATAACAATATTAGAAGAATTTCTAACTTCAATAAAATTCTTAATATGAGGTGTTATATAATTAAATTGCATTTGTTAAAACACTAGACAGGTAGCACAATGTAAAAAGTACTAGCCTTGCATGCAGTAGACACCTACTTTGATACTGGAGCACATACTATGATCCCTAGAGCACAACCAGGAGCTAACGTATTTTCAGGCATATAAGATGACTTTTTAACCCATGAAAAACTTCTTAAAAGTTGGGGGTCATCTTATACACTTATATGGCATGCTGAAACTTACTCCAGCTTCAGGGACAAGGGATCCACCCCCTTCTTATTGCCACATTTCATCCAGCTGCCAGGCGTCATCACTCAATCCTCCTGATTCATCTTTTGGGGCACACAGAGGAGCTGAGTTACCTAGCACAGCATCTCATCCAGCAACCGGGTATGCGGCTTTCCAGTGTTCAATCCTCTCTTTAGCTTTTATGGGATATGGAGGAGACACTCGGTCTCCCTCTAGCAGGTCTGTTAATCAATGCTCCACAGTCAGCTGCTCTTGGAGGAGCCCCCTCTCCCTGCTCTCAATGTAGATCACAATTAAAAAAATCACAACCATTCACTACAAATGACAAATGTAAAATGATTGTTGGCAACCCAAAGTCTAGCTTTATTAAATATATACTGTTAACCTTTGATGGTTCTGCTCTTTTATTCTTCCATTTGGTGTACATTAAAATAAAGGTGGTCTTATATGACGGATATAGCCCATATGCTAGATTTTAACAGGAAAAATAGGGGATCATCTTATATGCCCAGTCATCTTATACATCAGAAAAATATGGTATTCCTTGTCATAAAGCCAAAAGTAAGACCAGGCAAAATCAGGAATATATATCTGCCGAGTGTGGCCCCCAAATAAACACAAAATTTCAATAACAGTTATATAAATATTTCTCAATTATGTTACTATTGAAAATAACTGCAAACTTTTGAGATATAGACACTTCTGTGATGCAAGCTTCAAATAAATCCATGTTTTTAATCCTAGTTAATGCTGTAGTTCTGCTCTTATCTGTGAGTAAACTGGTCTTAAAGTTTATCAGAAAATAACTTCTCTATTTTGGTTTAACAAGCTAAGTTTTTTCCAGTGATATATTACTTTTCTTCAGCAATCAAAGATCATTTTAATAATTGTAGATTCAAATATATTTTGTATATTTATTGATATAGCTTTATTCTTTGTTGTTAGAGACACATTGGCATTTTAACATAAACACTATTGGACTTTTCTTCCTCATATAAATGAATTATATTTTCTGTTACTCTCCTGCCATAGAACAATCGAATACAAAATAGACTGTTTTAGGGCCAATCTATATTACACTGATAAATCATGCAAGAATAAGTCGTTTGTCAAAAATACATTTACTTGAATCAAATTTGCTTTGTATGCAGGGTTACCATACTCTTATTTGCTTGAAATATGATTTAAAATTCATAATAAAATTAAATAACAATCTACTACCTTGGAATCCTACATTGGGTGGAAAGTACATCTCTTCACCATGTCAGGGTAATGCTATGCTTCTTTATATATTAAATTGATTTATAGGTATTTCAACAAATGGATACAATAAATTTAATTTGACATATTTTTATGAATTTTTTGCTTTAAAATAGTTAACATACTTTACCTGCTGGCTATTTTAGCACTTTTTTCTCACTATTCACTGCTATTTATGAAGAGAAAATATAATTATTATTATATTTATTTTATTTTTTGGGCCACACCTGGTGTTACTCAGGGGTTACTCCTGGCTGTCTGCTCAGAAATAGCTCCTGGCAGGCATGGGGGACCATATGGGACACCAGGATTCGAAACAACCACCTTTGGTCTTGAATTGACTGCTTGCAAGGCAAACACCACTGTGCTATCTCTCCGGGCCTGAAAATATTATTTTTATTGTTAAGAAAAAGGTTTTTTTTCCAAATTTTGGCCAGAATACAATTTTAATGCCCAAAGAAATAATTGTGCCTACCCTATCATAAAATGCACTAGGTTTTTTTGTTTTGTTTTTTAGGTGTTTTATATGTACTAATTATTCATTTGGATTTTGAGGGGGAAAAAAATAACATGTCCCTATCTGAATAACAAATAGTTCAAGATGTTGCTCTGCATTAGCAATGGAGTTTTTCCTTTCCTCAGCCAAAAATATCACTATAAGACTTGTTAGAACAGTGATGTGACTGCAGCGGTATCAAACTCATGACCCATGGGCTGTTTGCGGCCCTTTGTACAACATTTTGTGGCCCTGCCCTAGAGGAATCTTTTTTTTGTTTTGTTTTGTTTTAGTTGTTTGGGTCACACCCTCAATGTTCAAGGCTTACTACTGACTTTGCACTCAAGGATCACCCCAACTTTGCCTCCTGCGGTCCCCAGGTAAATTGAGTTTGAGACCCCTTATAGGCTCTCAAATTTAGCACTTTAATTTTGAGTCATGATTTAGTCTTTGTCTTCACTGTCTGATCTCTGTTTTTACATATTAAATATGTGTGTGTCTATATACATATCTTATTGTTTCTAAAATAATATGTTTGTCTATATTTACACAATAATATATACTATTTATAATTTGTAATAATATCATAATTTATGTTAATATTTATATATATGTAATATCTTATAGCTAGTGGGAAAACGGAATTCCAAAATAATATGCGTGACCCATTAGGAACTCCATTAGAAGTGAATGACAGTAGGTTTACTTAACAAATCTACTTGGCAAAAGTTTATCCAACCGGTTCCAACCTCAGTAAGTTTGTTTCAATTAAAAACCTGTTCTATATCTCTTTGTCCTCTGTCTTTAAAATGTATTCTTTAATAAGTTCTTTTTTTTTTTTTTTGGTTTTTGGGCCACACCCTGTGACGCTCAGGGGTTACTCCTGGCTATGCGCTCAGAAGTTGCTCCTGGCTTCTTGGGGGACCATATGGGACACCGGGGGATCGAACCGCGGTCCGTCCTAGGCTAGCCCAGGCAAGGCAGGCACCTTACCTCCAGCGCCACCGCCCGGCCCCTAGTTCTTAGTCATTTATCCTGCAGTTAGAATGTTTCTCAAGTACTTTTTATATTCTTATTTATCATTCATATTCATTTTATGTAATTTTCATGTTCTTATTTATCATTCATATAATATATTTAGATGTATCATGTTTTTGTCCAATTTTATATTAAAAATTTTTTCTTAGTCAAATTTTAGAGGCCTTCATTTTTTAAATTTTTTTATTTAAACACCTTGATTACAAACATGATTGTGGTTGGGTTTCTGTCATGTAATGAACACACCCCATCATCAGTGCAGCATTCCCATCACCAATAACCCAATTCTCCCTCCTTCCCACCCCACCCCTGCCTGTGCTCTACACAGGCTTTCTATTTCCCTCATACATTCTCATTGTTAGGGTAGTTCTTAATGTAGTTATTTCTCTAACTAAGCTCATCACTCTTTGTGGTGAGCTTCATGAGGTGAGCTGGAACTTCCAGCCCTCCACTCTTTTGTCTTTAAAATTATTGCAAAAATGTTTCTTTCATTTTTCTTAAAACCCATAGATGAGTGAGACCATTCTGCGTCTCTCTCTCTTATTTCACTCAGCATAATAGATTCCATGTACATCCATGTATAGGAAAACTTCATAACTTCATCTCTTCTGATGGCTGCATAATACTTTATTGTGTATATGTTCTATAGTTTCTTTAGCCACTCATCTCTCAAGGGGCATCTTACTTGTTTCCAGAATCTTGCTGTAGTAAATAGTGCAGCAATGAATATAGGTGTAAGGAAGGGATTTTTGTATTGTATTTTTGTGTTCCTAGGGTATATTCCTAGGAGTGGTATAGCTGGATCAAATGGTAGCTCAATTTCCAGTTTACGGAGGAATCTCCATATCACTTTCCATAAAGGTTGGGCTAGATGGCATTCCCATCAGCAATGGATAAGAGTTCCTTTCTCTCCACATCCCTGCCAACACTGCTTGTTCTCATTCTTTGTGATGTGTGCCACTCTCTGTGGGGTGAAATGGTACTTCATTGTTGTTTTGATTTGCATCTCCCTGATGATAGTGATGTGTAGTATTTTTTCATGTGTAGAGGCCTTCATTTATGTCATGAACAGATCATTTATTAGGTACATGCTTTATATCTTCAACAAGTCTTTATTTGCATTTAATTTTCACAATAGTGCATTTGAATTTTAGGAACATTTTTTTTTTTTTTGGTTTTTGGGCCACACCCTGTGACGCTCAGGGGTTACTCCTGGCTATGCGCTCAGAAATTGCTCCTGGCTTCTTGGGGGACCATATGGGGCACCGGGGGATCGAACCGCGGTCCGTCCTAGGCTAGCGCAGGTAAGGCAGGCACCTTACCTCCAGCGCCACCGCCCGGCCCCATTGAATTTTAGGAACATTTAATAAAAGAAAATTTATTTTATCAAAATATTTTATTTTGACTATTTTATGTCATATCTATTAAGTATCTGTCTGATTTAAGGTCAGAGTATTTTATTATAACTATTGTCTTAAAAGTTTACAGCTATATTATTTGGGCTAAGTATTTCATATATTTAGACAGATTTTCATATAATTTTGCATTCATATTTATTTTGTACTCCCAACAACTTTTTAGAAATGTGTCTACAGTGATATTTTTTTTATTTTACTTTTTTCATTTTGGCCCACACTCAGTGACGCTCAGGGGTTATGCCTGGCTATGCACTCAGAAATTGTTCTTGGCTTGGGGGATCATATGGGATGGCGGGGATCAAACTGTGGTCCATCCTAGATTAGGGCATGCAAGGCAAATGCCCTACTGCTTGTGCCACAGCTTGGCCCCTACTGTGATTTTAAACCTCAGACTTGTATCAAAGTATTTTATAATTTGGGGCCAATAAAATTGTTTTAATTAATTTTTTACTGATGCTTTCTTATATAATGTGGTTTATTTTTGTATATAGATCTTGTTTGTTGAAGACTTGCTAAAGTTACAGTTATTTAGCTAAAGTCATGACGATAAAATAAAATACTACATGTCAAAGTACTTACCGTATTTTCCAGCATATGAGACAATATCATATAAGATATTGTATAAGATCGTATAAGACGCCCCCATAATTTTAGACTTCCTCTCTGACTCTGGCCAATCTGAACAGGCTTTTTACAGTGTACATTTGGGTACAGAACATTGTATAATTTGCATGCATATAATGCCTGTTTGGACTGGCTGAGTTAGAGAGGCGGTCTGAGCAGCCTTGCAGTAATTGGTGCAGGATCGAGTTGGAAAATTCGTTTTGTGGCAATATCCAGATGATTTTTTATTTAGCGGCATATAGAAACGTTTTTCGGGATATACTCGGCATATAAGATGACCCCCGATTTTTGCTTGACTTTTTTTCGATTCAAAAGTCATCTTATATGCCGGAAAATACAATACACAGCAGAAATGTATTTCCAAATAGTCTGAAATCTTGAATATCAAGATCAAGGACTAATTAAGTTTCTTTTCTTCCTGTGCCTTTTGCTAGCACATAGCCATGATCCCTCTGTAGAAAGTAGACTTGGTATTTCTTTCTTTTTCTAAAACATGTTTTGAAATAAGTCACATTGATGTGATGACCAGAAATCAACCTAAAATTCCATTTTCTTTTAATTCAAACATGGACTTCCTTTTAGTACCTAAACCTGTGCCTGTGCACAATTGAGATCCAGACAGCCATATTCATATATGTATTGGGAGGAAGGTATAATTCATATAAGTATTAATTATTATTTAGACTCCAACAAATTTATATAAAGAGTAATAAACTGTTATAATTTATTTTCTAGTCCATTTCTCCTTTACCCCAAAATCATTGACAAAAGTTTAGCATTGCCTTTTACTCCATAGTGGTCCAGATGTGAAATACTTTAAAATTATTTTTTCCTATGATTCTGATAGATATTCATAGTTTCTAGATAAAAGTTGTTTTATACTGCATCCATATAGGAGATAATAAAGCAAATCAAATACATAAGCAGTTATCTAGAAAGAAAATCAGAGAATTTGAGGAAGATATATAGAATGAATGTACAAAGACTCATAGATGACACTTAGATAGAAGATTACTAGCTAGCTGCTGAATCTGAAAAAATGTCTTGACTTTTCTATACCTTTCATTTGATTATAAACCAGTTTCTTTTGCAGAAAATAAATAAATTTATATACAAGTAGAATAAAAAGACAATATTAGACTAGAGCTATAGTACAAAATTAGAGATTTTGCCTTGCATGAGACCAACAAGGTTGGATCGCTGGCTTCCAACCAGGGATGCCACACCCCTGGAAATTAGGAGTGATTTCTAAGCTCAAAGTAAGGCATAACTGCTAAGCATCTCTGGTGTGGCCCCAAAACAAAATAACACCAAACACTTTCATTACTGCTGTTTATAGAGATCTTAGTATGAACCAGGCCCACAACTAAATTCATTGTAAGTCCTCTCATGTTCACAATATCCCTAGATTACAATTGTTTTCAGGCAGAAAAATTTCACAGGCAAAGAAAATGAACATTGTCCAATATTATAGATTGCAGATTTCAAATTTGAAGCCATGCTTACAAATTTAATTATAACTTTATTCTTTGATTTCATTTATACTTTATGAGAAGCAAATATTAAACAAATATTCTTAAAAATAGTACATTTTTCAATGCTATTTTGAATCTGAGAGCTCTGTAAAAATATTAAAGGATTATTTTCAATATATATTAAATTTAAGGACCAAAAAATAATAAAACTTAATAAATTGTACTCAAGAGAAATACTTTAAGGCATATTTAAAAATCAGAATACTGAAATATTAGAACATTAAAATAAGCTTGGACATTTATTTATTTTTTTACATTTGTTATGCTTATGTCAGAGCTTATGTACTTATTTTTAATGAATTATCTTAAAGTATTGGATAAGCTTATAAGAGCTCTAGATGTGAACATCAGAAAGGGATATAGATAAAGGTAAAAACTGAGAGAGAGGGAGAGAGAGAAAATTATAAATCTTTTTTTCAATATAATTTTTATTTTGATTGTAGTGGTTTACATTGTTGACAATAATAGTATGGGTACATATTTACATAATATCAGGGGGGTTCCCATCAACGATTTGTCCTCCCTAACCCTCTGTGTCCGTCCTACCTCCCATATCCTCCTCCCTCGCCCCCGGCGCTGTGAGAATATGTGGTCCCCTCTGTACCTAGCTTACTACTTAGAAGTCTTGGTCTTGGTGCCTCCCTTATTTCCCCCTCTAACTGGGAGGAAGGACTACATAGTTCAAGTTATGTTGTTTATTTGAAGAGAAA
The DNA here is from genome assembly GCF_024139225.1 of Suncus etruscus. NCBI lineage: Eukaryota > Metazoa > Chordata > Mammalia > Eulipotyphla > Soricidae > Suncus > Suncus etruscus. The sequence continues at coordinate 53,968,191 of NC_064864.1, read as the reverse complement.
AGTAGTAAACTGGGGTAAAAGTTTAATATGCTGAAAATGGGCGGAATACTTCTAGAGGTTCTCATCGTCTGTTTGAGAGATGAAGGAGAAAAATAAGGTGAAACATCCCCACAGTACAAAAAGAATTGTCAAATATCCAGTGAGCACTCAGTGATAACGATAGGCACCACACAAAAAGCCATGGTCTTGAGTTAAAAAACATGGCGGAGCACCTAAAGAAAGAAAAAGAAAAGAAGAAAAAAAAACAAACAATATAAATATAAATGAGGACAACAACTTTAACAACCACACCAAAACAAAGAAATCGACAAAAAGTAGATAGGTAAATAAAAATAAAAATAATATGGGCTCGGAGAGATAGCACAGTGGCGTTTGCCTTGCAAGCATCTGATTCAGGACCAAAGGTGATTGGTTCAAATCCCGGTTTTCCATATGGTCAGGAGTAACTCCTGAGCAACGCCAGGTGTGGGCCAAAAACCAAAATAATAATAATAATAATAATAATAATAATAATAATAATAATAACAATAATATGATAATAACAAATGAAGAGTAAAAAATAATATATAAATGATAAAAAATGTTTTGTGCTTTTTGCCTTTTTTTTCCCTCCTGCACTGGCACAGTAAATATTTGGGTCATTCGAAAAGAAATTCACTTGGCCTAAACGTTATGGGGTTTCTCCACCCTTGGGGTATATTGTCACGGGATTAATGATGGATTCCATTCAGATTCATTTACTCTACCGGTGGTGCTTTCATGGTGTTTGGAAAACTTCTACTAAGTCCTGGGTGATAAGATAAGACCTCTGTATCTAGAGATCTCAGTATCTGCACAGGTTCAGGAGTGGGACTAATGATGAAGTCTTTCTTTGTGGTTCTAGAAGTTCTGTTCCCTTAGTGTCATTTTAATTCCTCTTCTGTGGTTGGTGGTCTTGGTCTTTGCACTGATCCTGGGATGAAACTTAGGATAGCGTCTTTCATTGTGTTTCTAGAAGCCCCATTCCGTTGCGATTGTCTCTGCCAGACCTTTGGAACTGGGGATCATGGTTGTTGTGCGGGTCGTATTTCAAACCCTAGACTAGGGCTTTTTTTTATTGGTCACAAGATGTATCCAGTCCAGTCATGATTCTAGCAGCTAGTCATCTGTAACTCATGGTCTTAGCTTTTGGACTGACCAAAGGGTGACAAGTCTTCTGATTTTGTCTTATCGTTAGCTGGTGAGGTAGGATAACCTGTTCTTAGGTCAAGTTGTTCCCATTTTCTTTGTTGTCAGGATATCATATTAGAGCTGGCACTTGTTGGTGGCCCAGCGGTATTAAGGATGTCCCGGTTGGGGTATTTTTCCTGTAGCTGTTGTGAAGAACTGTGTCGATTCTATGTCTGGGATCCAGGGTTCAAGGCTGGACAGATGGTGTCTAATCACCTGAGGTCTAAGTTGGGTCTGCATGAAATATTCCAAGGTGGGAGATATCCCTGTATTGTAAACAAGTATGAGTTCTTATCTCTAGTAGATAAGAGCTCTCTTTTATGTGTAAGATTTCCCCTTTTTTTAGTGTGCCTTTGCAGGGAGAAATGGTGCTACTTTGTATTGTTGGTTCATTTGGGGGTGGACAGAGAAAAAAACAGAAACAGGGTGGACAGAGAAGAAAACAGAAACAGGTCACACATCCAAACAAGATAAAAATGGGAATAAAAGTATATGTGCTCACATATGTATATGTAAAACAAACATTTAAAAAAATGAATTAACGAAATAATTAAAGGAACCATGTGATGTCTGAGACTACCTTACATTTGGGGAAAAGCAGGTAAAGAGGTGGTGCAATACCGGTCTTATACTTATGTTGGAAGTATAGGTTTCCCCATTGTCTTTTGGAATTTTCTTGTGGTGTGTGGGTTCCCAGGTTCCTTTCCTTCACTCCCCCTGACCTTCTTGAGATTGGCAAAGGATTTGCGGCAAGGAGGTCTTGTAAGAGTTCTTGCATTGGGGATACTTTTGGAGCTAAGTTCGGTTTCAAGTAACAGTCCACGGTAGGGGGATTTGGTAGGGAGGGCCGTGCAGCATGAGTCCACCGGGGAGTTGGTTGCCTTTTCTTGCGGGGGGCGAGGTGTGGGTTTGACTGGGTGTCCCTTCGCTTGTGTGCTGGGTACTGGTTAGTTGGGGTAGGAGGTCAGTCTTGATGCCTGATGGATTAAGAACTAGGGGTGAAGAGTTTTAATATGGTGGGAGGTCTGGATGGGATTGAGGGGTGAAGTGGTTGTTGGATTTCCAAAGTGGGGAAAGGGGAAGGTACATGGAAGGGGTAGGGAAGAAGAAAAAAGAAAATACATTAGAAAGAAAGGGAGAAGAGAAAAGGAAAAAAAAAGAAAAGAGGAGAAAAAAAGAAAAAAGAAAGTAGTGAGTGGAGCGGAGAAAATAGCAAGGGAATGCTAGTTTGCTTGAATGAGTTCGATGAGTAGGGCCTATAGTATAAGTCTGTATGTCACCGTTGCTGCTTCAGTGGTCTGACTGGACGCATGCTTCAAATACTAAAAGAAGTTATAACCTAGAGGTAAAATGTATGTTAAAGAGTTTTCTCGGGACCTTCTCATAGTGCAAGCTAGGTATGGTATCTCGTGTGACTGAGCCCCGAGATGCCATCTTAGTTTGTCCACCCTTTGTATCCAAGAATAACTGTGGACAGAAAAAGCTGAGAGGTTATTTTAAATATAGTAAGAATAGGCATTAAAACATAGTGTTATGGGATGTTTCCTTTGGAGTCAGTGATTTCCCGTGGTATACTTTACCTGTGGTCCTGTATAAGATCCCTAAGGAATTATTATGGGCCTTTGTAGAAGAAAGCTTATTACGTACCTGTTCTCTCTATTCTGCTGTTTCTACTGTTGCTGGTTTCTTTGTGGTATAATGTGTAGTCAAGAGTTTGTGTTGTTCCTCTTTCATGTATTTTGGGCACTGCTCCTGAGTATACATTGAGTATTACCATGTTTGGAGTTTCTACCCTGTTATACCCAGTTATTTGATTATTGAGTATTAGTTGTATATAAGGTGTATGTTCTAGGTGCTTCAGAATAGTGCTATCATTCTGTGTTTATCTTTTGTCTTCTGACTTACTTCGTTTAATATAATATGTTCTAGGTCCATCCATGTTGCTGCAAAGTCTGTGATTGTCTCATTTCTGACTGCCATATAGTATTCCATTGTGTATAAATACATCTTAATGATCCATTCATCTGTTGTTGGACATTGAGGTTGGTTCCAAGACTTGGCTATTATACTGAGTGCTGCGATATATAGTGGGGTGCACACAGGGTGAATGTCCTTCACCCTTGGGGGTATATACTTAGAAGAGCAATTGCTGTGTCAAATGGCGGCTCAATTCTGAGTTCCTTGAGCACTCTTCAGACTGTTTTTCATAGATGTTGGACTAGAAGGCATTTCCACCAGAAGTGGATGAGAGTGTCTTTCATACCGCATCCTCGCCAACAGAGGTTGTTCCCATTATTTTTGCTGTGAGCCATCCTCACTGGTGTTAGGTGGTATCTCATTGTTGTTTTGATTTGGATCTCCCTGATGATGAATGAAGTTGAGCATGTTTTCATGTGTTTGCTGGCCATCCTTTTGTCTTCCTTCGAGAAGTGTCTATTCATTTCATCTCCCCATTTTTTATGGCTTTGTTTGGTTTTGGGGGGCTCAGCTTTCTGAGTGCTTTGTATGTTCTAGATATCTGATATGTCGAGTGAAAAGATTTTTTCCCATTCTGTTAACTGTTTTCTTGTGTTAAGTAGGGGTTCTTTTGCCATACAGAAGCTTTTTAGTTCAATGTAGTCCCATTTGTTTATGTTTGACGCTAAAGTTCTTACCATTGGTGCTCCATCTTCGAAGACCTATTTGATATATAGGTCTTCAAGTGTTCTGTCTATTTTCTTCTCTATAAACTTTATAGATTTGGGTCTGATTTCAAGGTCTTTGATCCATTTTGAGTTGACTTTTGTATAAGGAGTGAGGTATGGGTCGATTTTCACTTTTGTACATGTGGTTTTCCAGTTGTACCAACACCATTTGTTGAAGAGACTTTCTTTGTTCCATTTCAAGTTCTTGCCTCTTTTATCAAATATTAGTTGGCTGTATATCTGGGGTTTTATGTTTGGGAATTCTGTTTGGGAATTCTGAGGTCCTGTCTCTGTTCCAGTACCATGCTGTTTTGATCACTATGGCTTTATAGGATAGTTTCAAGTTAGGTAAGGAGATGCCACCCAGCTTCTTTCTTTTCAGTATGTGTTTGGCTATCCTGGGTCTTTTGTGGTTTCAGATAAATTTTGTGATTGATTGTTCTAATTCATTAAAGAATGATGTTTGAATTTCCAAAGGGATTGCATTAAATCTATATTGTAGTTTGGGTAGGATAGTCATTTTAACTATGTTAATTTTACCTATCCATGATCATGGAATGTTCTTCCATTTATTTAGATCCTCTTCAATTTCTTTCTGAAGTGTTTTGAAGTTTCCTTGGTATAGGTCTTTCACTTCCCTTGTAAGGCTGATTCCCAGGTACGTGATATTTTTTGGTACTATTTTAAATGGAATTGTGTTTTTAATCTCTCTCTCCTGTACGTCGTTGTTTGTGTATAGAAACTCTACTGACTTTTTGTGTATTGACTTTGTATCCAGCCACTTTGCGCTATGGGTTAATTGTTTCGAGGAGTTTTACTGTGGACTCTTTGGGGTTTTTAATGTATATCATCATATCGTCTGCAAATAGAGATAGTTTGAGTTTCTCTTTCCCAATTTGGATTCCTTTGATTCCTTTCTCTTGTCATATTGCTATTGCTAGGACTTCTAAGGTTATATTGAATAAGATTGGAGAGTGTGAACAGCCTTGCCTAGTTCCCGACCTTAGTGCATCTAGCTTCTCACCATTAGGTATAATGTTGGCTGTAGGCTTTTCATTGATAGCTGTAACTATCTTGAGGAAATTTCCTTCTAATCCTATTTTGCTGAGTGTCTGTAACATGAAGGGGTGTTGGATTTTGTCAAACACCTTCTCTGCATCGATTGATATGATCATGTGGTTTTTGTCTTTCTTGTTGTTGATGTGATGTATAATGTTGATTGATTTGCATATGTTGAACCAAACTTGCATTCCTGGTATAAAACCCACTTGGTCATGATGTATGATCTTTTTGATGAAGTGCTGGATTAGGTTTGCTAAGATTTTGTTGAGTATCTTTGCATCTATGTTCATTAGTGAGATTGGTCTGTAGTTTTCTTTCTTGGTGGTGTCTTTGCCATCTATGGGAATGAGTGTGATATTAGCCTCATAAAAGGAATTGGGGAGGATTCCTGTTTTTTCTATGGTTTGGAAGAGCCTATGGAAAAGTGGTAGTAGGTCTTCTCGAAATGTTTGGTAGAATTCACCTGTAAATCCATCTGGGCCTGGACTTTTGTTCTTAGGGAGTTTCTTAATTACATCTTCAATTTCCTCTGAGGTGATTGGTCTATTTAGGCTTTCTAGTTCTTCCTTTTCCATTCTCGGAAGATGGTATTTTTCTAGGAATTTGTTGATTTCTACTGTGTTCTCTAGCCTTACTGAGTATAGTTGTTCATAATATGACCTCATGATATGTTGTATTTCTTGGGGTTCTGTTTTAATCTCTCCCCTTTCATTTGTGATCCTACTGATTTGGGTGTTTTTCCTTTTTTTTTTGGCGAGTTTTGCCAGTGGTTTGTCTATCTTGTTTATTTTTTCGAAAAACCAACTCCTGGTCTCATTGATTTTTGTATTGTTTTCTTAGTTTCTATGTTGTTTATTTCTGCTCTGGTTTTTATTATTTTTTTGCCTTCTGGTTGTGGTTGGATTTCTCTGCTGCTGTTGTTCCAATTTGTTGAGGTGATCATTTAAACTGTTGATTTTGTTATTTTCCTGTTTCTTGACATAGGCCTGTATTGCTATGAGTTTCCCCCTAATTACTGCTTTGCTGTGTCCCACAAATTTTGACAAGTTGTCTCTTCATTATCATTTGTCTCAAGGCATCTTTTTATTTCTTCCTTGAGTTGTTCTTTGATCCAGCTTTTGTTGAGCAGCATGTTGTTTAATCTCCAGGTATTAGTTTTTCTCCCTTGTTTCTTCTTGAAGTCAATTTTGACCTCTATTGCATAGTGATCTGATAGGGTACTTCTAATGATCCTTACTTTTGTTGTCTTATATAGGTTTGCTTTGTATCCTAATAGACATGGTCTATTCTGTAGATGGTTCCATGTGGGCTTGAGAAGAATGTGTGTTCTGCTTTCTGGGGATGGAGGGCTCTATATAAGTCTATTAGCCCTAGATCTCCTAATTTTTCATTTAGGGCTTTTATTTCTTTGCTATTTTTCTGTCCGGTGGTGATAGTGGAGTATTAATGTCCCCTACTATTATCACATTTCCCTTCATGTGTTTCTCCAGGTTTGCGAGCAGTTGCCTCACATAATTTGCTGACTCTACATTAGGTACATAGATATTGACCAGGGTTAGTACTTCTTGATCTAATGTTCCCCTGATCAGTAGGTAGTGACCCTCTTTGTCTCTGATAACTTTCTTGAGATTAAATGCAATTTGGTCTGATATAAGAATGGCTGTCCCTGCTCTTTTTTGTTTTCCATTGGCCTGAATAATTACTTTCCATCCTTTTATTCTAAGCCGGTGCTTATCCTGTAGTTGTAGGTGTGTTTCTTGCAGACAGCAGAAGTCCAGTTTATTTTTTCTAATCCAGTTCTCTACTATGTGTCTTTTAATTGGAGAGTTTAGTCCGTTAACATTTAGGGAGATTATTGAGAGAGAGGACTATTGTGCAGTTGTGTTATGTGGAGTGGGTGTTGTTACAATCGGAGGTTTGGATTGTGTAATTTGTCTCTGAGTAGGTCGTTTGGGATTGGCTTTGTTTGCACAAATAGTTCAAGTTTGTTCATGTTTGAGAATGTTTTTAGTCTGCCCTCCCATAAGAATGATAGTTTTGCTGGGTATTGGACCCTGTTTTGGAAATTTATTTCATTTAGTTGTTTAAATATATCATTCCACTGTCTTCTTGCTTGAATTATTTCAAATGGGAGATCTGGTTTTATTCTTATGTCCCTTCTTTTGTACTTGAGGTTTTTTTTCTCTCTTATTGCTTTAAGGAGTTCCTCTTTCTCTTTGTTTGTTTGTTTGTTTGTTTTTGCCATTTGTTTTACTATTTGTCTTGGTGTTGGTTTATTAGTGTCTATTTTATTAGGGACTCTCTTCACTTCCTGGATTTGCCCTGAAGTTTTTTTTCCAGAGCGTGGGAAAGTTCTCTGCTATTATTTCCCTGAATACTTGTTCTTCCCCTTTCCCTATTTCCTCCCCTTCTGGTATACCCACAATTCTTTTTTTTTTTTTTTTTTTTTGGTTTTTGGGTCACACCTGGAAGTGCTCAGGGGTTACTCCTGGCTCTACACTCAGAAATAACCCCTGGCAGGCACAGGGGACCATATGGGATGCCAGGATTTGAACCACCGTCCTTGTGCATGAAAGTCAAACACCTTACTTCCATGCTATCTCTCCGGCCCCGTACCCACAATTCTTAGATTGTTTCTTTTGTCCTTGTTCATTAGATAGTGGATTTTTCCTTCCAGTGCTGTGCCTTTTATTTCTTTATTGGTTTCTTGATCATTATTTGTTTGCAGTTTTCCTTCGAGTCTCAATGTGCTTCTCAACTCTGTGTTTCTGCAAGTAAGGCTTGTTACTTTGTCTTTTCATTCCTTCTTTTTTTTTTTTTGGAATCTCTCATGTTCTTTAACATTTCTTCTTTAATTTGGCTGATTCATTCATCCATAGATTTTTTATACTCAGTAGGTAGGGTTTCTTTTATTTCTTTTATCAATTCTTGCATTTTCTTCCTCATGGCTGCTTTTAGGTCTTCTTCCCATGGATCTGTGCGTTTTGGTGGACTTGGAAACTTTCTAGGGTTTGTCTCTGTATCTCCAGCTATTAGGGTTCTCCTTGATTTAACCATATTTCTTTGTATTTATTGGTGTGCTTTGGAGTGCTGTGCCTTCTAAATTCAGCCTGCTTTGGTCTCCTGAGGCATGGACACGGGTCCCCTCCCTGAAGGTGGTTCTAGAGGGGGCTGTTGGGTGAGCTCGCTGAGGTTTGGCTCCTCCTGTGCTCTTTATGTGGCCTGATCCATTGCTTCTCCCTTTTGTTGTCCGCTAGTGCAGGTCCTCCTCTAGCCACAATGATGGAGGGTGTTGTTGAGCCTAGCTCTTTCTCCCCCCCCCCCCTTGCTACCTAGAGGTCAGCCTTCCTTCAGTGGATTTTGTCAATTTCCTTCTCCTTATTCCTGTCAGCAGTGCAGTTCCACTCCTGGCCACAATGGTTTCTGGTGCTGGTGAGCCTAGCTCTCTATCCTCCCTCCTCTCTCTGGGAGTCAATGGAGCTCTGCCCCCTTCGAACCTCAGCAAAAGAAATTCCCTCAGCCAAACCCTGTCAGCTGCTGCCCTCAGCCCTTGAGGAGTCCCAGGTCTGCTCCGGGGCTCAGGGGTGTGGGCTCTTCCAGGTCACCCTAAGGTCCATGTGGCAGGCCCAATCTCACACAATTTATTGGTCCTAGCTTGTCCCAGCGGCACATAGTGGATCAGGTGCAGGATTCTCTTCACCCCTCCTACCTTCCGCTCAGGCTTGGGGTCACTGGGATGGGTTGCTTGGGTTGCCGGGGCAGCCACAGGTCTGGGCGCCCATGTGGGGGGAAGGGACTCACCCAGTCCGCTCTCCCGAAATTTATAAATCTTGTTAGAAACACTAGTGGAACCACTTCAAATTGGTGACTTCAGTCATAGAAGTGGTTAAAGTAGAACATATTCATAGCATGTGGAAATCTGTTTTTCATACATGGTGTACATGGACCTTGAGCTTATATGGCTGTGTCTACAAAGTTTGGCAGATCCTCACCAGGAGTTGCCCTGACCCCTTAGAATTGTAAGTAGCCCCAAACTCTTAAGTCTGCTGAGAATGGCTCCTAATTTAAAAGTAATCTTTGTTGGAATATCCCATTCTGGAGAAGTATGTATCTCTCCTGACTATGTAGCCATCTTTTTCCTTTCTTCCCTTTATATTTTTCTATATTTATTTTAATAAAAATTATTTTCCTTCATTTATTTTGCAAGTAGGATGTTAATGGTTTAAGGCAAGGAATGATTAGGAAAGAGTAGAGCTGTGTTATTAATTCATAGAATAATATATAAAATTGTATAATATATATTTATATAAATATATACAATATATAAATTATATTAAATATATTATATATAGCTATATATAAATAATAAAGTGTAAGAATAAACTCTTCATGGTATGTTGAAGAATAATGCATATTTTTTGTCATTTTATCATCAAATTCTGCTCTCAAAGATACATAGCAAATTAATTCATATAATTTATATCATAGTCAATAGAGTAAGACTTGAGATTAGAAAAGAAAGTTATGTAATCATTCTCTGTAATAAATAGCAATTTGTTGATGCTTGATTTTGAATAATATCAAATGATAAATAACTTTGGATTAAGTTAGAGTAATTTATTCAAGATAGATATAAGAGCAATTTAATTAAAACTAAATGGTATTTTTGTTTACATAAAGAGAGAGTGCCAATTATTCTACATTCACATGAGAAATGAGAATAAATGTAGGATTGGCTGAAATAGATTCAAGAGTTAGGTCTCACATTTTCATATAGAGAAATCACTTTATATTCAAATTTTGATAGAGTACATATTTATATCACTAATATTAGTTTTGCAAATAAGTTTTAGACATTGTATACAACTTATTTCATAAATTACAAAAAGAAAACATGGTATTATTTAAGTTAATAATAATTTGTGAATATGGCACTAATTGGAAAACTGAAATTGATTCTAAAGTTTCTGGCACATATTCAATAGGTGGCTTTATAATTTGTTCATTAATTAAATCTCATGTAATAAAGATTAATGGAATTCTTATTTTATTTCCCATTGGTATCTCTAATCATAACATGTCCTATTAATTTTAATAATTATTTTAATTATTTAATTATTATTTCATTTATTTTTCCAAATAATTTTGAAAAACTTACTGCCATGAGGAAATTATTTATTAAATAATTTAATAAAAAAGTTGTGTTTTTTATCCCGAAGGAGATTGAATGAAAAAATATCCATTTCAGGTCAAAGAGAGAGTATCGATTTTAGGGCAATTGTCTTAAAACTGACACTGATTCAGTCCTCAGTGTCCCATATAATCTCCCAAGCAATAAAAGCAATTCGTACATAAAGTGACAAAAAAAAAAAACCTGACTACCATTGGGTATGACCCAAACCAACCAGTCAAAAAATAAAAAATATATTTTTGTTCAGGGAAAGTATAATCGTTCTAGTTATATTGATTGTGTAGGAATGATCCTTGACTTAAGTAGCACATTCTGGATAATCTGTGAAAGATATTTTTTCTTTTTTTGAAAGATATTTTTTCTAATGAACTACAAAAAAAGTCTTAAAGGTTGAGAACTTGAAAAAATCATGTTATTAACCTATGTAACCTATGTAAATTCAATACACTGGAGGGCAGAAACTAGTTAATCAGTGGGCTGGAGATATGATATGACTTATGTCTGTGGAAATTGACTTGAGTCGAGATTAAGCTGTTGGCATTTTCAATTCTCTCCCTTTCTTCCCTATTTTTCTAAATTTATTTTAATAAAAATTATTTTCTTGGGCCTGGAGAGATAGCACAGTGGCGTTTGCCTTGCAAGCAGCCGATCCAGGATCAAAGGTGGTTGGCTCGAATCCCGGTGTCCCATATGGTTTCCCGTGCCTGCCAGGAGCTATTTCTGAGCAGACAGCCAGGAGTAACCCCTGAGCAACGTTGGGTGTTGCCCAAAAACAAAAACAAAAAATTTCTTCTTTAATTTTGCAAGTGGCATGCAAGAGATTCAAATTGTCATATTTTGAGCCATATCTGGCAGTGCTCCAGGTGTACACCTGGTTATACACACAGGAATCACTCTAGGCAGGATTTGATAAACCACATAAGGTGCTGGTCTATTGATTAAACAGATTGAATCAAGGTCAGCTACAGAAAAAAAACAAAACTCTACCTTACCCCACTGTACTATCTCGCTGACTCTTATTTACCCCCATTTGTTACTCAGCTTATGGTATTTGAGTCACTTAAACTTGCTGAAGAAAGTGTCTTCCTTAGCTGCTATCTGAACTGCATAGGACCCTTTCTAATTTTAAGAGCAAAAAATATATAGCTGTTTATAATAGAGCAAAAGTAGTTTCTGAAGAGATGTTTTGAGTAAAGAGCAGTCAGAACTCAATGGGGCCCCCATTAGGAAATTACCCTGAAATGATCTCTTGTGCAGTTTCTCAGAGAAAGAGCAGAAAGATCAAATCCAAGAGTCTGAGAGTGTTAATGGGCATTATCCCAAAGATTCATAAGCCCTGAGTAGGTGCAAGACACTTGCCACAAAATAGAGTGAGAAGTAAATTAGTGAAGCATGTAAGATCCATGTAAGTATTGAGGGTAAAGATGGATCTGTTTATGGAGGAGCTGGTGTCTAAGGAAAGTCTGAAGGTTCAGTACATTTTTAATGACAGATTTTAGAAGAATTATTTGAACTGTAGTATGGAAAGAGTGGCTGATGCATATAGAACATAAGTGTGTGTGTATCATCACAAGGGTGGAATGTTTTGTGGTTTTTTTTTTTTTTAGAAAAACATGGAAATTCTTGTGGGGAATAAAAGTCAAGGTACTTTTGGTATCACAGACCTTGGAATTGAGTTTGAGATATGCTTTGCGGCATTATGGGACCCTATAGTGTCCTTGAGCTGGAGGTTTTGCTGAAGCTGATTCCTGTATCATGCAACAGTCCATGATTTAGTGGGGGTGAGAGGGGCCATCAAACATGAGTCAGCAGGCATGCTGGTTATAGTTATTTGCCAAGACATGAGAATGGGGATCCAGAGGGTATCTTTCACTGAGGAGTTGGAAGGTGGTCTGTTGGGGCAGGAGGTCAGTCTTGGTGCCTACCAAGTTAGGAAATGAGGGTAAAGAGGGTTAAATTAGGGGAAAATAAAGGATCAGTATTGGGAGATGAGGGGATAGAAGAGACACAGGGGTAGGGGAGAGGCAATACATGATAGAAACTATATATATATGAATTGTTTGTGATTTAGGCTTGGAGTCAGTACAGAAAGTCACGTCCACATAGACTGACTTTAAAGAGCTATTTGAGTGTTATCATCCAAATCTTTGGCATTAAGTTTCCTTTCCTAGGAACCATCTAGAAAAGGGGACTTCAAACTTTTTAAAGTGGGGGCCGGATTACGGTCCCTTAGAGAGCTGGACAGCTGGAATATATGAGCTACTAATTCCTACTCACACTGCACATATCTTATATAAATAAAATGTAAAACATTTATAAATAAACAGATCATGCACTAGTATTTCCATGGGAACTGTGGGCCTGCTTTTGGCTAATGAGATGGTCAATGTCCGGTTCCATATTTGTCACTGCTAGCCATAACAAGTGATGCAAGTGGGCATCAGTTAATCTTGATCTGGTTGGAGATTTCAGATGTTTCATTCTTGAAAAAGTCTGTTCACAGGCATAAGTGCTACCAAAGATGGTTACCATTTTGAGTTCATGGTCCCTGATATTTGATATATATTTGATATATTTGATATATATTTGATATATATTGATGATCAATATATATATATTGATATATATTTGATATATATATATTTGATATATTCCTGATATCAAAAGGTTACTTGACTTAAATGCATCTTTCAGAGAGTCACAATTCTGCAGTTCAGCCAGTTCCATTTGGTAAATTGTAAGGACATTTTGAATCTCAACAGAAAATGGGTTATGAAAAAGCTGTATGTCCTGTTCATGGAGATGAAACTCTTTGAATCTAAATTGAAACTCCTTTTGCAACAATTCTAGTGAAGCCAGACTTGTTTCCTTTGGGAATGCAACCAATGGTTTGTCCGCTGACAGGTTTTGAGTTGTTGGGAGATGACTGAAGTTTTCCTCCTGTACTTGTTTGATGAGAAGGCCTAATTTTACTTCAAATGCTTTCACAAGCGATGCCATATCACAGATGAGCTTCCCCTTGCCTTGAAGTTGCACATTGAAACTGTTGAGTAGCTCTGTTATATCTGTCAGAAAGGCAAGGTTCCATTTCCATTCTGCATCATTGAGCTCTGGTACTTCTTGGTTTTTTGAAAGTAGAAAAGCTGTAATCTGCGGAAGTAAGTCATAGAAACATTTCCCTCTACTCAGCCAATGGACTTTTGTGTGATACAGAACATCTTCATGGGAAACATTTACCTCAGATAGAAATTCCTGAAATTGTCTGTGGTTTAGTGCATGAGTTCTAATGTAATTAACACAAGATACCACAATTTTCATAACAGAGTCCCACAGTGATTTACAACACAGCGCTTATTGGTGGATGAAGCAGTGTATGGCAATTGGATGAAGATGGTTATGTTTGTCCATCTCTTGTGTAATGTGAGCAATTACTCCTCTCTTAGACCCCACCATGCTAGGAGCACCATCAGTTGTTACACTGACTAGTTTAACCCAGTCCAGCTCCAAACCATTCAGTTTGGCAAACCTTTTCAAATATATCCACTCCTGTGGTTGTACCTTTGATACTTTACGGTGCAGCAAGCTCTTCTGTGACTTCAAAATACTCATTTGTCCAACCATATAAATGAGAAGTTGGGCAGAATCATGAACATCATTGCTTTCGTCGAGTGCCAAGGAAAAATAGCAAAGTTTCTTTGCAGATTTTTGCAAATGGTGCAGCAAATTTTCTCCCATTTCTTCAATCCTTCATGTCATTATAACTCCTGAAAGGCTCACTGTACTAAATAAATCGACCTTCTCTGGACACATCTCTTTGGCAACAGAAATAAGGCATTCTTAAACAAATTCTCTCTCCACAAATGGTTTGCCATTCTTGGCAGCTTGAAAACTTGCCCACAGTGAGGAAGTATTTAACTGCTTCTGCTTCACAAAAGTATTTTGCTGAGTCGTCAGTGTATGTTTCAGTTGTAATATTTTATCTTTTCTCACTTCTCCAACCAAACAATCATATTTATCTTTATGTTGAGTTTGATAGTGGCAAATTGTATTCTTTGAACACAGCAACTATATTCTGGCATATCAGAACACAGCTTTTTCTTTGCACCACATAAAAAAGTAATCGTAAGTCCACTGTTCTTTGAATATCCTACACTCGCTGTCAATTTTTCTTTTTCTTGACATCATTGTTTTCTAGGGATTCCAAACTGATATTAGTGAAATACAAATATTTGTGTATATACACACACAGTGTATGAACCCCCATTAGTCCCTGATGTGAACACTTACCCCTTGCAGGCTTTTCTAAGCATACCAGCTCAGTCCCTGATGGTTCAGTTATATCTCTCTATATAATGCCCAAATTGATATGTTCGGAATCAGCATGTGAACACTGAAAAGAAATTGCAAAATGCATATAAAATTTTCAATGTAACCCCTTTAAAATGCTTCAGCATCAAACCCCTAATTTTACACATGGGCAATTCAGCACTGAACCCCTAACCTCCCAACCACCACCCACCCCCTAACTTTGATTTCAGCACTGAACACCTCACCATACCCAAAGGGGAATTTTCATATGAATCACCCACAGCCCAATCGGGCAGAACCCCCCATCTGGCAAAAATTTATTTCTATGGCACTTTTGACTGACATTTGCCAGTGGAGGGAGTGGAGGAAAACCTCACTGACAGGCACAGCACACAGACACCACGTTGCCTGGGGGTTGAGCAGGTGCCTTTTTACATCACATAGTCACCCACATGTGGTACTCCTTGGTACGCGGCATCCGGGGCACTCCAGTGACATCATCAGCAATATGTGCCAAGCGCTAGGTGCCAGGGTGTATCAGTGTCCCTCTCAACACCGCCCTCACGCCCACCCTCCCAGCACACAACATGCCATGGGCAGAGGCGGTTGACATCATCCCTGAGAAACTGTGACACTGAGTGTATATGTTGACAGGTATCTTGGCAATCAAACAGCGCTCACTGCTGGCAGGCCAGATCAGACTCCTCTGAGGGCTGCATGTCGTTCCCAGGCTGTAGTATGAAGACCCCTGGTCTAGAATAAAGAACATTTTTAGTCTTATATTGCCTATGGAAGCTCAAAACCTGTATAATAATACATCTTAAGATGTGTATTCCTAAATATACATGTAGCCTCCTCCACCACTTATTTTATTTGAATACCTTTTCTTTTTAACTCAGTTTTATTTATTTGTTCTATTTTAATATATACATTTTTTCTCTATCCTTACCATATTTGGTGCTGATTGGTACAAAAAGCCTTGACTGGGATAAAAGCTCAGATCAAAATCAGACCACAGAGACTGTGTATGCAGCCTGTCATCCTTACCCAGAATAGCACCAACAACACAGTATGACACCATACGTTTTTGTATGGGAACAGTAAAAAAAGGGGAAACAATAGACACAGAAATATGATATTATCTTCTAGAGATAAGAACTCACACTTTTCATAGCAGAAGGGTGCCTCCCATCCTGAACATCTGTTATGTAGATACAACGCAGTCTCCAGGAGATTAGACAATGTTAGTCCAATCCCAAACCCCAGATCCCAGACGTAGAACTGGTACAGCTCTGGGCAACACCACCAGAAACTAAGCTCCATTGGGAGATTTATAACACTGCTCTGGCATCAACTTGTGCCAGATTATATATGATAAAGAGGAAAGGAAAACGTGACCTAAGACCAGGTTGTCCTATCACATCACCTCACACTAAATGGAAATCAGAAGAGATATCATCCTTTGAACTGTGAAAAATAAGAGCACCAACAACAGAAAACTGACTTTGACAACCGGGACTGAACAGAACCTACCTTGGGACCAATAAGGAAAACCCTACCCTAGGTTGTAGCCCAGGACTCATAAACAACAACAACAACAACAACAAGATGTCTTATTGCAGAGGACCAACTTGGGCAACAGAGACTGAGCAGAACCTTTGGATCCATAATATCCTAGGCTTCGGCTTAGGGACTGAATGAAAACAGGGAGCAAGTGTTACAGAAGACTGAACACAACAACAATGATGGATACGAACCTCTAGAACCGTAAAGAATATCCTAGATCTATAACCTGTGCAAATACCAAGATTACTAGCTACAGTGACTTGATTTTCTCACACACAACTGAGAGGAAAATTTCCTGGCACCACAAAAAAGCCTTTGGGATGGGGTAATGAGTATATATGGAGCCAGGGGTTGATCCCAATATGGTATGCTTCAAGGATGGAGAAACCCTGAATCTCTTAGGCCATGGGAATTCCCTTTCTTCCCCAATGCTTACTGTGCCTATGCAAAAAAAAAAGTGAGGGAACACCAATCCCTGCCACTCCAGCACTCATACTTTTTCTTCTTCTGTTTTGATGTTAGTTTTTAACTTTATTTTCCTTCTCTTTTTTTTCCACTTTTCTCTTTCTTTTTCACTCTTGTCTTTATTATTTGGTGATTTATTTTTATTTTTATTTGCCAGGTGCATTTTTTCTTTTTCTTCCATTTTTCTTTTCTTTTCCTTTCTTTTTTTGGTAGTTGTTACCAAAATTTTTTCTCCCTTTTTTCTTATACTTTTTTATCTCCAATGATGGTGAAATGGATGCTCAATCTACAACAAGCTGTAAAATGGAGACCAGTTGCACTAGCATTCTGGGGGGTGGGGTAAAGGAGGGAGATATGGGATACATGCTGGGAACAAGGGTGGAGGGAGGACAGCACTGGTGGTGGGAATGCCCCTCATTCATTGTCACTATATACTATAAAGGATGCAGTGAAACATTTGCAATGCACTTTGGTCACAATAAAAATTAGAAAAAAGAAAAACATAAAAATATAAATTAGAATCATTATTAAGTGACAAGACCATAAAATAATGGCCAGTAGAAATGCCTCAATGATGTCTGAGCAACAAGGTATGAAATTGTAACTGAATTCATCTGGCAGGATATTTATGTAAAAAATTTAGTTATTTATATAATAATTGGTTGGAAAAATCATAGCACCATATCTGAGTTTTGAGAAGAAACTCAAAAAACATATACCATTGAAGATGGAGTGATAGCAGCAGTAGGGCATATGCCTTGCATGCTGCTGACCCAGGACAGATCTGGGTTCAATCGCCAGAGTTCCATATGGTCCCCCAAAGCCTAGAGCAATTTCTGAGTGCATAGCCAGGAGTAAGCTCTGAGCGTCACCAGTTGTGTGGTCCAAAAAAATAAAAAATCAAACATTATTTTATGTCCCTGGAAATGAATAATTGCATTTTATATAGTAAACACAATCTAAATAAATCTTGTAAATAACTTTTTAAAAGTTTTATTTCAATTTTAGAGTTATTTTCACAAGTCGAAATACAGCTAAGCTTTTTCCCAGAGTTATATTCCTGAAAATTCACCTTTTAAATTAACTTGCACTGTGTGAAATGACATAGACATAAAGCATTTCATAGAATCATTGCTTATAATAGCCACAGAATTAAATTAAAACAAACCA